>NW_024466764.1:0-30346 GCF_017591425.1 Ochotona curzoniae
GAATTTTCACTGATTTCTTGCCTCAATTAAATACACTAAATCACAACTGGAAAGAAAGTTGACACAACAGGTGCCCCAACTGCTCCCTCCCATACACACACACACACACACACACACAATGGTGAGCTGAATTAATATTTCACTTACTTGAACAGTAATGAGTGTGTCACTCCCTATAGATAAATCACTTAACCACTCTTTGCTTCTGTTTTCTTGGACATGACTGGAAGTCTCAAGCCCCTCTTAGTTCTAGAATTTCATAATTCTACAGCTGGTATATCTCCTCAAAGTTACAACTTGAACCTAAACTGCCATCGGGAAACTGTAACCTTCAGGACCAAACCATACCCCGTTAGTTTCTGGATGTTTCATGAGCTTAGATAAGAATGGGCTTTAAAGGGTTGGGAGGAAAAAGATAAAAAGAATAATATCCATGACATGCACAACAGCACATAAAACTCAAATGTTGGTGTCCATAAATAAAGTTTTATTGGAGTGCAGACACGTCCACTCATTTCCATATTATCTCTAGCTGCTTTTGCAATACAAGGAGAGAACTGAGTGGTTACAGCAGAGATTGTAAAACATGCAAACAGGACCCAAACAGAAAGTGAATGAATAATTAGACGATCTGATCCATTTAAAGAAACAGCCAGAGATCACTGATAAATCTACCTTGCTAATGTCAGGATAGTTTTTTTTTTTTTGGTCAGAAATAACTGATTTCAAAAAATTATCTCTTCTCAACACTTTAAAATAAAAAGCCTTTTCTTCCTTTCCTTTTTCTTTTTTAAATTGGTCTGAAGGCAAACGAGTCTTTTCTCCATAAACAAAAGTACTGTTAGTGAAAACGGCCATTAAAAGAGCCAGCAAAGAACAAGTCCCTGCCCAATAAAGCAGCGACTTTGAAAAGGAAATTGCCTGCCTAAGTGATGGATTTCATTTCAGCAGTCAGGACCCAAGTTATGAGGGAGTCCAGGGACCCAGGTCCTGGCCCTTGCAGGCAAAGCAGCTGCAAAGCCTCTCTGGGACTATGCCGAGGACTCTCCGGAGATGGCCAAAGGCTGACCCACTTGCTCCATGAGCGACAGCTCTAAGGTCCCCAGACTGAGCAAAAGTTATCACTAAGCACTGAGTAGCCCACCAGGGCCCTTTCCAGCCCCCTCAGGGCTCCCTCCTCCCTTGGCCTCCTGACCCAATCAAGGCCTATTTTGAGTTTCATGGTCTCAGGCTACAAAATAACTGATTTTTGCTTTTTGCTACATTACCTTTGTGTTTTCTCTACACAAGGTCTACAAGATCCTCCATCACAGAGAACGCAGACCGCATAGAGACCCACATGAAATTTCCATGAAAAATGGCACCAATGGTGAGATGGGACATTGGTTGGGTTTCAAAGATTTTTCCCCACAGAGAAAATGGGATGCTGTCTCTTGATTTTCATGTGGATTTCCTATACAAAGGGTGAGAGTTAAGGGCAATGTGCTAGTTCTTAGAATCTGCTGTTGCTGTTGTTGCTTTATCAGAGAATGCTCTTCCTCTTGGGAGCAAAAGCCAGGCTGCAAATGGTTCCCTGCTGGACTTGGCTCTGACACCACCACAGGACCAACACATCTGGGCATTCTTGAGAACAGGGAAGGTGGAGCACTGGAGGTGTGCAGCTGGAGCTCTCAGCTTTGTGGGGTGTTAACACTGGGACATCAGGTCACCCCCTTTTCCCCTGTTGGACCTTCATTCCATGCTGAATCTTCAGATGAAGCTTTGGTTTTCATTCATCTGCAGGCTGTAATCATGTGTATAAATGTTCTCTCAAATTTACAATCAATTGAATTCTAAAATTAACTTAAAACTTTTCTTTGAATTCCTGTTTTTAAGATGATCTGCAGGAATTATCCAAAGAAACTTAATGATCTGGGTCTTTATTCTCCAATCTATTAAAATATGGCACACTTCCTCCCTTTGCTTTTCTGGCCAATGTGGTGGGGGCACACTAATTGATAAGCCCATGGGGTCTTTAAAAATATCAACTCCTGGATTTCACTGGTCACAAGATTCTTCTTCTCCAAGAGACAGCCTAGTCTGGGTATGTTTTACTTTGTTTTGTAACGTCCCTGCAGTTGCACAGGAGGACCACATTCTATCACCTGAACACCAGTGTACATCTTAGCTAGACTACTTGTCACCTCGCACCATGTTACAGGGCACATGTCTGCCTCTCCTGGCAGATGAGAAACTTAGGGAGGGCTTGGACTTGAGTCTTATTTATCTTGTAGCGCACAGGACAATACAGAAATCCCAAGTATTCACCAGAACCCTGCACTTCCTAAGGAGGGAAAGCCCCAGGGGAATCCTAGGAAGCTTCTTAATCAAAGGTGGCCAGCTTCTATACCTGTGACATCAACCCCCTGAACACCAACGGCTGGCCCAGAAATAGGCTCCCCCGACCTCACCCTGATCCCAGGTGTGCTGACCTACAAGAGGCCTCTTAGGAAAAGCTCCGTCCACCCCCAGCACCTGGTGAATACCCAGCAGGGCCAACTAGACTGTACTCCCTAAAGGAGTAAGATCAACGGAGAGCTGGGCAGTTGATAGCAGAGGCTGAAGCCAAAAGGTTTGGACGAGAGAGGAGCTGAATCACCTTGGCGGCTAAGCCTGTTAGTAGGGATAGCAGATGCCTGCCGCTGAAGGGGCCACCAGTGCACCCAGCCACAGAGCTGTATCCTGAATGACCTTCCAGTTCCTGAACTTCAATCCAGTTTTCGTGAGGCCTGGCTCGGTGGCCTTTCCGGAAGGCTTTTCAGAGACACGTGGCTGAGTGGTGGAGATTCCGGTCAGCCTTCCTTCCACAGTACACTCCCATTACTTAGGGCCAGCTCAGAGGTATCAGTCCCTGATAACCCCAAAAGGACCCATCAGCACAACGCCCAGGGTCTAGCATTTTGTGTGGCATGCAGCAAATACTACATATTTGTAGGTGCCTGGACGGTTTGATCATCCCCCAGTGAAAAGCTTGCAGAAGGTGAAAAAATCAGTATGGGGCAAGGGGGGGTACTGATTACTTTCACCTTTTAATTTCAAAAGCAACAGTGAACTGTGATACATGCCCGAAGCTCATTCCATCAGCTGATTTCCAAACCCAGATACTTCTCTATCACAAATCTCTCCAGTGGGGGAAATGTCACATTGCGCACAACTGTCGCTCTCATCCTCATTTCAGCGAAGACATGCTTGGATGGCTTGATTTTCACTGCACTTAATCTTACATCGTGGTAACATTAGTAAGAACAATTTTCCGCCCACTCTCTAACTTAACTGACAAACCTGCAAAGTAGCTGATCTGTGACACCTAAGCTTAATAATACATGATCTTCTTCTTCAACTACCCCCTCCTCCACTGCCACACGCGTTTCCCCTGTCTATTGTCTGTCCCAGCTACTTGAAGAATACACGCTCCCCAACAACCGGATGAGTCATAAAATAAGAGGTACATGCATGTAAACTGAGCCTGTTTATGCTCTCCCTGGCCTCGGCTAGTAAAATAAAAGAGGTCCCACAGAATTCTGGGCCAGTGGTTTCCGGAAAGCAAGCTTCTGCTTAGCAGAGACATACCTTATTTAGTAAATGATTCAAAAGGTAGCACCAGTTCCACACTCCACCCCGCCCCCTGCGTGCACACATATACTCACACACACACACATATGCAGCCTGTGAATGCAGCATGTTTGTGGGTACATCCTCCATACAAGCTGGGGAAGAATGAGCCCTCCTCCTCTCCTCTACCAAAGAAGCTGCAGGCGGCTTTTGGGGGGAGAGAGGGTGTTGGGGAGAGCTAACTGACAAAAGGAACATCCCAAAAGTCTCACCTCTCCCGTTCAGAAATCTCTGGAAAGGGGACGGGACTGGCTACATCCCTTCTCCCGGGAAAATTAGCAGGTGTTTGCTTTAGGTTTCCCGGCTATTTTTTTTTTTTTCCAAAAAAACGGGGTTGAGGGGAAAATAAAAGAGCAGGTTTAGCCCAACCTCCCCTGACCTGTTCCTGATAAAATGACCTGGCGCCTCTGGCACCAGGATTTTGAATGTATGTGTGTGTCTACCCCGTGGCTGCTATTGGATTACAACAGCATGAAAATGGAGCCTAGGACGGAGGAGCCCGCCAGCCTCAGAAGCCTTCTTCATTGCCTGCCGTGTAATAGATGATATGCAAAGCCTCTGACTTCAGCCAGCAGATATTTGGAGACCGTGTTGGCCCTAGCATGGGGACTAAACTAATGTGTGTTTAGGTCAGAAAGCGAATCAGAAAAGCCACTGGAGGGCACGTCACGGAACGAGAGCCCTATAAATTCATCCTCACTCGCAGCCTCCCCTGGCAAACCCTCGGCTTCCCTCCCTGGGCCGCTCCACGTCTCTCCTTCGTGGACGTGCTAAGGAGGATTCGGGCCGCAGCTCCTCGCCTCCTTGCTGCCTTCTGCCCTGCAGAAACGCGAGAGGGCGAGATTCAGAGCCGGACTCCAGCCCTCGACAGGCGCGAGGAAAAGCCCGAGGTAGCCCCGCACCGGTGCAGAGCGCCTTTCCTCCGAACCAGCGTTCGGCTCCCAGGCCAAGCCCCCGCGTGGGTGCAGCGGTCAAGTTCGGATTGCCCCCCTTCAGTCGGGCTGAACGGAGCTCCGCACGTTCCTCCGGATCTACCCGGCCAGGGCAGGCGCGAGCCGGGCGGCGTCTGCACGCGCTCAGCGTTCTCCCTGCACCCCGGGGAGGGGCGTCTCGCGTCACCCACTCGCACCCCCGCCTCGGGAGCTCGGCGCCTCCTCGCTGCCCTCGTCTCCCTCCCCCACCGCCGGCCTCGCCGCCGCCCGACCCCTCCCCTCCCGGGGCCCCGCGCCTCCCCTCCCCCCACCCGGCACCCGGCCCCGGGATCTCGACGACCAGCCTGCGCTCCTGGCGCCCTCATGTCTTCACGGGACTCCCCGTGCCGGTTGACGTGGTGTTGTCTCGCTCGGATCTCCAGGCAAGACCTCCTCGGCTCCCGTGGCAGCATCAGACAGGCCCGTCCTGCGCTCCCAGCCTTAGCGCCCCAAGGAGGCGCAGAGTGCGGCGACCGCCGCTGAGCCGCCCGCGCCGCCCCAGGCCCGTGCAGCCCCCGCCAAGAGCACGGCGCGCACAGCCGTGTCACCCCCCACCCAAGGCAGGGACAGCGGCTGCTCGGACTTGGGCTTCTGGGAGTACGGAGGTCCGACGCGGGAGGTGTCGGCAGCCCTCTCCCTTCTCGCGGCGGCGGCGGCTGGAACCTTGGCCGCCGCCTCCGGCGTGCCCTCGCAGCCTCGCGCAACCCCAGGATTGCGAACTCGAACCCCTGACCTACGAGGCGGGGCTCCGCGCTCCTGCCCTCGGCCCGGATGGGTCTCCTGGCTGGGACTCGGGGCACCTGGAGTTAATGTCCAACTGGAGGTCTGCGGAGACCGGATCCGAGGTGAGTGAGCGGAGCGGGCGGGGGGTGAGGGGAGGCGTTTGCGTCGCCGGCGGGAGCAGCGGGCTGAAGGGTACACTAGACTGAAGGGTGCGGCTGACCCCCGGGGCGGGCAGGCAGTGAAAGCGGGAAGACTAAAGGGAGTCCTAGGAGGGAGGAGAGAGACAGAGAAATAAGTTGGATGACACAGAGCCAGGCCAGCAACACGGAGGGGCAGGTTGCCTTTTCCACGTGGACGAAAATTAGTGGGGGCCCTGATGCCCGCAGACCCCGCCATACCGGAGAGAGAGAGGCGATCTCCCTCCCAGACTCGATGTGCGGCTCGGGTCACCTCGGAAGCCATCGCCAGCTGCGGAGTGTCCGCGCCAGCTGCAAAGGAGCTCACTGCCCCAAGTGTAACTTAACTGTTGAGCTACTTTTGATCTGTTCAGAGGGAAAGCGCAGGCCCGGGGGAGCGACTTGAGGCGAAGGTGCTGCGATCCTAAAAATAGAGGGCAGCCTCCTCCGGCCAGGTATTTGCAAAGTCATATCCCCTCGCCCTTTTGGGAACCCGGTCGCTAGCGCGCGTGCTCCCATGGAGGGTCGGAGAGGGAGGGGGCCCTGGGATGTCCCAGACTCAAGTCCTTCTCCAACAGACTTGGGACTCCTCAGGGTCTCGCCTAGGCCACCCAGGTGTTGGTTCGTGACCTTTTTAGTCCCGTGCTCGGTGCCTCCACCTCCCAGTAACACCTGCCTACCCACCACTGCCTGGCACCATCTGAGCAGCTGAGTGGTGGTTTGGTTTTCAGCCCAACTGGTGGGAAGAAATCCCCTCTCTCCAATTCTCGCCAGGAATGCACACCTGGGGGTTCCCCCAAACCTCCAGCCGCCTCTCTAGTTTTCAGCGCAAGGCTGAACCCGTCTGCAGAGCTGAGGGTGCGCTCCCTGGAGTGCGGGCAGAGGGCTTCCTAGCCCCTAGACTGCTGGGCCAGACACAACATTTCCGCCCCCAGCCCCGATGTGTGGGAGCGCGCGAGCCCTTCCAACTCAGGGTTTTGGACCCTGCAACTTTCCAGTGTTTCGAGGAAGAGCCGCAGCCCTATCACTTCACGCACAACACCGCGTCCCGCAAAGGCCCTTCCAAGTGGGAGCCACGGGGCTTCCGCTCGGCCCCATCGCGGTTTGGCTGAGTCTTCTCCTGGGCGTGTGGGAGGTGTCGCCTTTTCAACAAGTGACAAGTGTCCGGGTGTCCGGGAAGCGCGCCATAGCCCACCCCCGCCCCAGGAGGTTCGGCTGCCCCAGGACCTGGAGCCTGGCCTCGCTGCAGGGCCGCCTTTGCGGCTAGCCTGCTAGCAGCACCCGGCCTTCTTTTTCCTGGCTTCGCCTCGGGGAATCACAGTGGTGGGGAGCTAAGCATGTACACTCCCTCCCCACCCCCGCCATCAGCCAAGGACACCCGGCGCAGTTCAGAAAGGCAATGGATCTTTCTGTAGTTTCTGTCCCTGCGGCCTGAGAAAGCAGCCAAGTTTATAGCCAACACCGCCCCCAACCTCAGCGCCCCAGGCTTGCCTGAGACCTGGGTCTAAGGCTAAATGCAAACACACCTCTAGCCGGCCAGGTACAGGGAGGTGCGGGGGACAGGAGGTGGGGGCTCTGGAGCCGGGAGTGCCGCCCGCACCGGAGCCGCCGCGGGGACACAGGGGAGGGGCCGGAGAGTGGGGTGGCGAAGGAAGGTGTCTAGAAGAAGCAGGTTGCCAAGGTTTTCCGCGCAATGGGAAGGGGAAAACCGGGAGAGAAAGAAGAGGGAGCCTGAGCTGCAGGGATGTCGGCTAGGACATCGCAGATCCCCGGGGCTGCTTCGGATTTAGAGAGGGTGGTGAAGCCAGTTATGGTTCTCCGGTTTTCTACTTAAAATGACAACGCAGTCTGTCGGCCCAGTGGACACAGTGGGGACTCGGGCGGTTTCTGGTGCCCCCTGGTGCCGGGAACTCAGAAGCGTCCCGCGGCCAACCCGCGGGCGGGAGACGAGCGAGCGAGCAAGCGGCGGCTTCTGCAGAATCCGCGGGTTTTCCTGGATTTGCTCTCCGCCCTACCCTGGGGGACCCACCAGGTGCCCTTCTGGAAAACATTTGTCCAAACCTCACCGGAGGATCGACCTTTGCCTAGCAAAAAAAAAAAAAAAAACCCACAAACAAACAAACAAAGGGGGTGCGGGGTTAGCTGGCCCCGAAGACTTACTGCGGGGGAGCTGGGTTCTCGCACATGGCAGCGTGTGAAGCGACAAGCATACGCAGCAAAAGGTGATATAGTTGCGGAGAGGTGGGGGAACCATGGCAGCACAATTGTACATGAGTTTGGGGCAAGTGATACAGACTCAATCTGGGAAGGCCCTGGGTGAAGAAGACCCCGATGGACCCAGAGGAAATGGTTGCATGCGCCATTCCTGGAACCCCTCTCCCCGCGCCCCGCAAAATACGGGGGACTGAAAAGCCACTCTGATTGGATGGGGTCCCCTGGCGGCACTTGGAGCAAGGAATGCGCCCTCCCTGGTCCTGGGACGGGAGCTCTTTGTGAACGCTGGCGACTCCGACAACAGGGCAGGAGGTGGGAGCCTCCTCTGGCGGGGCGAGGAGTTTTCCACTCTGTCCTCTTCTGCCAGCTTCGCCACACTTGTAACTGAGGATCTCTACGTCCAATTTAAAAAGCCCTCAGTTGGCCAAGAGAAGGGAGGAAAACAAAAACAAACAAAAGGTGGGAGAAGAACCTTTTGGAATGGAGCATCAGCCCTGCGTCTCGCTACTGGTCTGCATTGCTAGCCATTTTACATGCACCCGAGACCTGGCACCCAGGGGGGACGGGAGGCACACCTGGCACGCTGGTCTTTAGCCTGTGCGCCCTGAGTCTGAGACTGAGACGTGGCTTTTCCCAGGGTTTGCAAACCTGTTTAAAGTTTCCCAGTCCCCACACTGCCGGAGCCCAACAGCTGCAGAGTGAACAAACGGATGCCCCAGGGCTGGGAAATGAATTCATCTCCGTAGTGGTGGGAGGTGGCCACTAAATTCAGCGCTTACACCCGGCCTTGACGCTTGGGGTGCCACGTGGAACTTGGAGGTTAGGGCTATGGGGAGTTATGGAATGGAGACAGGTGCGCCTGTTCTTAATGTAATGGAAAAGTTTCTACATTTACCTGGAAAGTCTTCTCCCCACCACAGGGAGAGGGGGAATCCCCCAAATCCTCTTTACCTGGAGGAGGGAGTTGTTGCGCACAAATAGCACCTGCATAAATCCCCTGAGGATTCTGTCTGTCCCTGGAGAGAACAACAGCAGGAAGAAGAGCGCTGGTGACAGTTCACCCCTAGGTGCCTCGGCCCCTCCTCGCCGCCTCATTGGCCTCAAGTCAGGGGTGACTTTCTTACCACCCCCCTCCCCGTTGTCTATGAGGCCTTCTTTTTAAGGGGTGTGGGGCCCGAGAATCTAAACCGAGACTCGTCACTCATTCTAACAAAGTGAGCCCCGACCCCGCTCCTGGGGAGGGACAACCTAGGCCAGGTTGCCAGCGCACGTCCAAGCGTGGGTGGGGCTCTGGGAGGGGAACGGATTAGAACCAGAATCTCGCCATAAACAAGAATAGAGGGTGAAAATGGCAGGGGCTATGTTGAGCCTTTAATGTATACTCCTCTGGAGCTCCCCGTGCGCTATTTGATGTCCATAACCTTAAGAGATGGAACTAGTATTTTAAGTCGAGGCCATGCTTCGAGTAATTAAGTAACTTTAACCCAAATACTCCCACGTGGGCCCAGATTCTCCAGGTCTCTACTAACTTCTTGTTCCCCGGTAGTGTCTTATCTAGGTGGGAGGGAAGAAGCAAGGAAAAGATCGCACTCAGTGGCACCCCTCCCTCCCCCCATCCTCAGCCTTGCCCCGCCTATAGCTGGGAGCTTGTAGGACCCAGCTGTTTTTACCCAAGGACCATGATAGGTCCTGGGAGCCTACGAGCGTTCCTGGGTTGGATCTCTGGTGGGGGAATACCTAGTGGGGGGGAATGTCTAGTGGGGGGGGCATGTAGAGTGTGCCCTCCAGGAAATGGGAGGAGGTGTGCGTTTGCAGCGAGGACTGCCCAGGAATCTGGGTGTCCTGTTGCGGTGTGGAACGGAGTGGGTTCCCAGCCTAGGAGTGCGGGTGGCAATGGCTGTGCTTGAAAATCTTACCCTAGGGGCAGGGTGGCAGAGGAAAAGGTCAGGCGCGGCCTGGCCAGGGGAGCAAGAGCTGCTTCTGGGTCACACCTGGGAGAAGAAAGTGAGGAAGCAACTTGAAAGGAGGGCAGAGGAGAGCCAGGGGAACAAACGGCAGGCGTGCAGCCGTGCTCGAGGAGGGTGGTGGAGTTTGGAAGGAGTTTGGAAGGCTGGAGGAGTTTGGAAGGGGCCCGCAGGGACCTGATGGGCGGGGGATATCGCGCCCTGGGCGCACGAGCCTAACAAGTCTTCTTGCCGGTTCTCTCCTCCGTCTCCCGCTGGCCCGCCCGCACAGGTGCCGCCGCCGGACGGGACTCTAAGATGAAGTTATGGGATGTCGTGGCTGTCTGCCTGGTGCTGCTCCACACCGCGTCCGCCTTCCCGCTGCCCGCCGGTAAGAGGCCTCCCGAGGTGCCCGCCGAAGACCGCTCCCTTGGCCGCCGCCGCGCGCCCTTCGCGCTGAGCCGTGACTGTAAGAACCGTTCCCTCCCCGCGGGGGCGGGGACCGCTGGTGGACCCCCCTCGCCGCCCCTACCCGCGCCTGCACGCACCTGGTGGATGCCGTAGCCCCCCCCCGGAAGTGCACCACCGTCCTGTATGCCTTGCCTGTATAAGCCACGAGCTGCTTTGCTCAGCAGTTAGTGTGGAACCTTCCCTCAGTCCCTTAAACTGCCCGATGAACAGAGATTCAGACCACGACAGGAACACGCCCAGGTACCCCCACTTTTTCCCGACCCCATATACAGCTCCACTCCTCCATTTTTAAGTTCTTTCCCTCCCCTCCAACCCACCAAGCTCTTTATCCGTTTTGTTGTGCCTGCCCAGCCCTGCTTCGTGCTGAAAACAATGTACTTTTATCCTAAACTGCTTCTGCAAGAGGCCAGGCTTTTCACAAAAGCTAGAGACAGAATAAAAGGGGGGAAAAAAAGCGCACAAGGTCCTCAATTTCCAGAACAAATAAATATCTGGGGAGTGTCAAATCTGTTCAGAAAAGTTCAGTTCTAGAGAAGCACAAGGGGAGATTATGCCGGCTGGAACTAAGGGGGAAAGCTGTAGTTCACCAATGTGTGTGGAGACAAAAAAAAAAATTCAGAGTCAGGGTTGTTCTTGTCAGAGTACGGGTCTGTGCCGCTTGCAAGTTGACAGGTTTTAGACGCAATTCAATTGAGGCATGTCAATTGTGATCTAATAATGATAAATTTACCTTCCTCTGGTCAGAAATGTGTTGCTTAAACAGGGTCTTCCTACATGAAGTTATAGTGCCTATCAAAGAGGTATGTGATTTTAGAAGGTAGCAGTTGAAACGCTGACATTGCCCCTAGCATAGGGCAGGAGAGCTGTGTGTAACCAGAATATCACATGGCCACTCCTTCTGCCTTCCCCCACTCCCACCCACACACTGGAATTATCCCACCAGGAGTTCTGTACTTAATACAGTACCATCAGGGTTCAGATGGGCCAGTCCAAGTCAGCCATCAACTAAGAATCCTCCAAGGCTAGGGACCTAGGGGGCAGGAAAAAACCCCAGGAAATGGGATATTTTATGCTTAACAGTTTCCCGGAAATCCCACAACAAAGAGTGCAACTTTGAAAATTAGGTAGATTATAACTTCAAGAGTGATTTAGGATTACAAACAGGACATGGTGATCCCTTAGATCAAAATCCATGAAATTCCGTCAGTTCCCTATATCAGCCTATTTGTAAAGACTTTCCCTTATGTCACATGCACAATGCTTCTTTGGAGCCGCATGCTTGAGAGCTCAGGACCTGGTGCTCTGTTCAGGGGCCGGCCAGGCTGTGGCAACGAAAGGCGGTGCCTGAGGATGGGTCTCCAGCATGGATGTTCAGGGAAGAAAAATGAGAGTGTCGATCAATTCATGGAGCCTCAGCACAGAGTATCCTGGTTCTGTGTTCAGCTAGCTGTGGGGTTACAGATGAGTTATTTTAAACTCATTGGAACCTTATACCTGTTCAATAAGAGGCAACTCTGACCCAAATCATCAGTGGCTCTGAGATCTGCCCCTTGGCCTGTATAGTCCTATCCCAGCCAGTCCTTAGGACAAGCCCATGCTCATTGGAATCACCTGGGGAACCTTGAAGACCAGTGCTGGACCTAACCCTAGGAGGGTCAGATTTACTTGGCATAGAGTGGTCCTGGGTTTCTGGAAATTGAGAACCTCCCACCCCCACTCCACTCCCAGTGAACCTGATGTGCCACCAGGGTTTTGTCAGTAATAGCTTGATGATATCTAAAGAGACACAATCTGTGACTCACCCAAGTACAAAACGACAAAGGAAGCAGCGGACAAGCTTCTGATTACTCAATCTGCATTTGAACCAGCAGAACACACCCAATTCAGTTTTAGCTATGGGAGACCTAATTGATCCTAGAGGAGACCTGAAAGAGAAACATTCCCAAGGAGAAACTCAGCGGCATTCTAAGCCAAATTGATTTCTTTCCAGGTATGTTCAGTTCGGTAGCAAGCTGTCAGTGCAAGGAAGGCCAAACAATGACAGTGTGCAGACTTTGGACACTCCACCAGTGTCAACACGCCCCTGTCACAGTACTGACATTTATATCCTGCACTGCACACGGAGCAACTGGCTAAGGCTTAGGGAAAAAAACATTAAGTCATTGCATTTCATTTGAAAGTAGAAAGTACCATAAATTCTCAACCCTCTAGTTCCCTTCAAATCTGTGCAGCTTAGGGATCAAGTGAAAGGACTTTGATGTCACATTAAGCGCCCTGTGCTTTTCAAAAGCACTGGTCCCTGATCTGTCTGCACACTCGCCCTTGAGGCTCTATGTCTTCTGCTGGCTCCACTGTGGATGTCCTAAATTTTCACAGTAGGAGCTAACCAAACAGGACCCACAGTTAGCCAACTGGCTTTCCTGCTAATTGGCTCTAACTTGGTCCACGCTGCTCCTATCGCGCCTTGTAAGTTGTCTAAACTCACAGGTTAATGGTTTCCTTCACCTCCCCTCTCCCCCGTCCCCTGAGACATTCAAGACTTTTCCCTTTAGCTATCCCTGTACATTTACTTTGCTTTTTGCCAGTGTCTTTTGCAAAGGGTGATTAGAGCAGGTGTGAGACGAAGCTGCAAAGTGGACCTCACAGATGCCAGAGCATCTGAGAGCTGAATGGAAATCCTTTGCAGTCCTCAGACTGAAAGGGGGTAAAACAGCTAGTCTGAAAGGCCCAGAGATTCATTCATAAGGAGAGTCTGCCAAAGCTGGCATCAGTTTCCCCAAACCTTTAAGATGCACTTTTTATGGAGGGGAAACACTTAAAATGGGAAAAATTTTAAACTAGTAACTAAAACCACGTTGTACTGTGTTGTCTGAATTCATTCAAAGCTCATTTTACTCACAGTCACCATCTCAATCCTAGATGTATTTCCCAAGTAAAAGCATAAAGGGCACATGGTTTTATAAGTTGCAATCTACATGAGTCATATATTCATTTAGCACATACTTTATGTGTGCTGAGTACTGTCCTAAGTGCTAGGAATACGTTGGTAAATCTGGTAGTCAGAAGTAGAACATACTTAACAATACATCTGACAAATAAAGCATTAAGGAACCTAGGACCAGGATGGCAGCCTTAATTTGTATGAAACTGGAAGCCAAATAGAAGGAAATTCGCATTGTTAAACCATAATTACACCTAAATCCAATTTACTGTAATATAGTAGAATTATATTCTGCCACTTTGGTAGCAAATTCCCTGTAGAACAACCTCTTAAACCGAGCTGGCAAGTTCTCAGGCTATCACACAGAAAAGAAACCCTGTGTAAACCATGCTATAGCTAAAGTATAAGTCACAGGACCATTGTGATGGTCTCCATGCTGTCTTCTACAGAAGTGCAGAGAAATCAGGGAAGTGCAACAAGCAAGGGCTAAAGCAGATTAGAGTCAGGATCCCTACCTGTGGAAGGTGGGGAGCATGTTAAACCTGCCTCATGACACTGACACGAGGATGAAATAAGAACTGCTTTGGAAAGTCTGTGCTCCATAGACACACACCATAGGGGCCACTTGCCCTCTCCTACTGCTGGCTGCCTCTCCGGGGACAAACAGTGAACCCCTTCTGCCACAACATCTGCCAGGTCACTGCTCTAAATGGGGGCATTTCAGGTAGCACGACCTAGCACAGACAAGAGTGGAAGAAATGCAGGCTTGTGAGGAGGCTATTTTGGGCCCACAGTGGGTTGGTCAGCAAGTAGGCAGGCCAGTCTTGTCTGGGATTCTGCCCCCAGGTCAGCTGCCCTGGCTTTTCCTAGGTGACATAGCTCTGTCCTTTCTCTAGTCTCTCAACCCACATATTTCCCATGGAATTGTTCCCACTGGATCCTCCATGCTCATGTTAGGGAGACCCTCCATGCTCATGTTAGGGAAACCCTCTTCCTCAGGGTGAAGGGAAGAAGTCACATCCTCCTGTATAAGTAGTAGGAAGCTGTGTGTTTGAGTCTACCTGCATGAAGACAGAGTGCTTCTGTTTTAGATAATCTGGCCAGCCACTGAATCTGAGGTGTTTTTTAAGTAGAAAACATTTTAGTATACCTTCAACCTACCATCTCTCAGCTAGGAAATCTTTTAGTGCAGTAATTGAATTAAATGTTAAGCTTTCAAACCTAATGCTAACAGATACTGAATTCAGAATACATATACTTGTTATTGCTTATGAACCACTTGAACAAATGATACTGTACTAGGTATCTACCTAAACTGGAGGAGTGCTCTGACATTTGGAATCTTATGGGATCAAGAATCTGCATGTCAGTTTGTGTTTTATTTTTATGTTGTTTAAGAGGCAGAAGGAGAGCATGCATGCATGCCTATTGGCTGGTTCACTACCCAAAAATTCCTGTATGGTAGGGGCTGGGCTGGGTCAAAGGCAGAAGCTATGAATACAATCCAGGTCTCCCTTGGGGGATGGCAGGAGTGCAATTACTTAAGCCACTGTTGTTCTCTCTTAGGTACTGACTCAACAGGCACCTGGAGTCAGGAGCCAGAGCCTAGATTCACACATATCCAGATACTTCAACGTGGGCTGCAGGCATCTTCAGTACTAAGCTACATGCCCAATCTAGCATTTCTGAGACTTGTAGGGGTACTGATACCTTACTCAACATGCAGGGTCAACATCTCACTCTGCCCCAAGTCTAGATGTCTATTTCAAACTCACTGATGGAGAAATCTTTTCCTTTTTTGAAACGCAAACATAGACAGATAGTCTTGTACCTGCTGATTTACTCCCCAATGACTACAACACCTAGGACTGAACCAAGACCAAGCCAGAAGCCAGACATTCAGTCAGGGTATCCCATGTGACAAGAACCCACATATTTGACTAATCACCTGGTTCTTCCCCAAGTGCTCATTAACAGGAAGGTAGGATCAGAAACAGAGCTGGGACTCAAGTCCAGATAGTCTGATAAGAATTACAAGCTCCCCACATGGCATGTTAATTGCTATGTCAAATGCAGACCTGAGAAAACCATTTAAAGCTGACTTTGAATTCCCAAGCTGACCCAATATCTTGTGCAATATCCTCAAAAGTTTCTACCTTAGCTGATAAAAGGTATCTGGTATTTTCCTTTCCTAATTTTCCTTTGATCTTAGTTTGTTTAGTACTCATGGCCAGTAAGATCTTCATTTGATTAAAATGCTTATTTTTTAATTAGTTACTTGAACTTAAACCAAAAAGGAAGTATTAAACGTCTTTCCTATGCTAGATGCTAACAGACTTAAAAAGCAAATTTATGACCTTAGATAACCTGAGCTATTTGTAAACCATGGCAGATGGGCAGATGAGTGGGTGGATCAATTGTACAGGTTGATTTAACTGTCATGAGGGCTTTATATGAACCACAGACATGGTGAGGAATGTTAGCAGTGAAGTCACTGGGCTTGGAAGTTCAGAGCACAGAATTGAGTTGGTACAAGAAAGATGAATCTTGGGCAAGTTTGGAGAAAGGAAAGGGTGGCATTTTAGTCCAGTGAGCAGGATAGAATTTGTTTCCATGAAATGGAAAAAGGGTAGATGACAGAACCAAGGAAGACAGACAAGTCTCCAAGTTCCTAGCAAGAGGTGCTTTAAAAGAGATAGGAAATTCATTGTGTCTTGGCAGGTGAAAGCCGAATTCTGAGATGCTATAAAGTTCAGCCATTTAAAAAAAAAAAAAGGTGCTTGCTTTGCTTTCTGTGGCAGTGGGTGGCTCTGGGTGGCTCTGGAGCTGGAGGTGACAGAGAGTAAGAATTTGACTTCAGAGCTATTTTGCACCAAATGCTCTCTAAAGTACTCAGACTGTGCACAAGTATGTCCTGCATTTTGAATATTCTCTAATCTATAATTAGTTTCTAGGCCATAGGGCCAGCTGGGTAGCCTATTAGCCCTCAAGTAAGAAAGTTAACTGCAAATAAAAACTTATTCTCAATGTTCATGCCACAACACCCCTTGCTCTGCCCATGCAGGTAGCTCAGTTTTAAACAAAAAGGTCAAAGTCAGGTAAGTCTGAGCTCTCCAGAACCAGAGGAGATATGTTTTCCCCACTTGAAAGGTGAAGAAAAGATTCCTAGAGAGAGCCCTTGGAGGTCACAAAGCTTGGGAAGCCAGAATCTAGCCAGTAATTTTTGGCTTAATACAGACTGTGCTCCCAGTTTCGTGGACTTAACAGAAACATTTGGCTTGCTGGAGACAGATTCACTATCCCTGAAACACAGGTTTCCAGGAAAACCCAACAAGCAAACTCACAGAAAGGAGGAGCGGGTGTGCTTACATTTCCCCCAGGCTGTATCTCTGACTTCCTTCTGGGCTGCTTGGGCCTGCGCAGTATTATTTCAGTGCTCAGTCCAGGTTGTTTTAAGGAGAAAAGAATATAGATTTCTCTAAGTGTCCATATCAAGCGAGGAATGGATGCTTCTCAAAATGAAAGACAAAATCCCACGTTTTTATGCCCTTGAGAAGTCTCCCTGGATAAGCACATTTGAGAGGGAGATACTGGGTCTCAGATCACTCCCATCCTGCCTAGGAAGAGGGGACATACACATGGCACTAAGCACAACCACAGAGTGCCACAGCAGTTGTCCTTGTGGGAACTGAGTCACCACTGGGAAAAGCCCCCATTAGCTCAGGAGAACCAGAACCATTACTGCATGGCTTTGGTGAGGTAGGTGAGGTGGAAAGGCTTGTTTTTATGTGTGGCCTATTAACAATCTCCCCGCAAACTAGCCAGCAAGAAAGCTGGAAGGATGACTGCACCCTTTTAAGTGGACGTTTGAAGTTTTCCCCATGAGTTCCCACTTAGAGACTGTTAATATACTTTAAACAGATTTTTGGTAAGACCTTAGTCCTGCCAATTTAGCTTGTTTCAAAATATCTACTAAATCTGTTGGCCCAAATATGTTGATTTTTTGATTCAGAAAAGGTCTACCTTCATTTTCACTTTAAACATGCATGTTAATATTGAAATGAAAATTGTCACACTTTGGGGGCCTTAATTATAAGATGAATACACAGATGTGTAGAAGGACAGAGAAGCAGATAAGCCCCTAGCCTCATCACCCAGTCAGTTTTTCATGATTCATATGGGGTTCCAACTCTGCCGGTATTCAAGAACAAGGAACACCCAAAACCCTTTACTGAGTGACCTCTTTGGGGCATTTGTCTCATTTTGTACTGCTGAACCACTTGTAACATTCAATACAGCCCTTCCAAGAATAAACAGGAGGTCTTACATAACCAGTTTTCAGTCTCATGAAACTCAGCATGTAT
The DNA here is from genome assembly GCF_017591425.1 of Ochotona curzoniae. Taxonomy (NCBI): domain Eukaryota; kingdom Metazoa; phylum Chordata; class Mammalia; order Lagomorpha; family Ochotonidae; genus Ochotona; species Ochotona curzoniae. Next base: position 17,455 of record NW_024466764.1, read on the forward strand.
GCATGTATTATGCTACTAGTCTTTGGAACCCATATTCTCAACTGTGACAATAATGTTCTTCAGGCTTCTTTTCAATCCCTAATCATACATTACACTTTTTTTTAAATCCGTTATCTTTATCTTTCTTTTATCTAGAGTAATTCCCAAGTCTATTCCCCTCCCCTCTGACCTTGACATTTTTGTATAGTTTTGATTCTCTTGCTACTGTCTTCCAAATTGCCCTTCCACTTAGAGCCATCTGATTACTTCCATTTGATTAGACTGGGAAACACCCCGGTCTAATGTTCATAATGCCCTGTGCTCATGTTATAAAGCAGTACATGATATCAGTTTGTTCCCAGGAGCCCTGCACACCTGAATGTCTTTGGGTGGCACCTGAAGGTGTTTGCCTGGGGCCAGGGCCCCACAGTGAAATGCATGAGATAGAGGAGAAGCACAGCTCTGTAGGTGAAGTGTGAGGGCAAAGATAAGGCATGTGGGGGAGGAAGAGACACTGCTTGGGCACTGCCAGGCAGACCAGTGCTAGGGACTGCACCTGTGCAGGTGCAGTAGACCGTGAGTCCCTCATTGCCACCCATGGGTGCTGCTGAAATTTCACATATTCCCAGAGGGACACTACTTCAATTCAAAGATACAAAGACATATAGCTTTGTCTGTGGATTCTAAAACTTGTATGGTTAAATGTCAGGCATTTCCAAAAACTCAGAAGAGGTAGCACAGATCCCAAAAGACCTGCACATTCTGCCCCCAGACCACCATGCTAGGGGCCCCACGTTATGGGCAAAAGCCATAGCTCCCATAGAATGAGCTCGACTGAAAGGAAGACAAAGTTTGAGTCCCCTTTGAGGGGTGATCTTGCCTTGTCTAGAGACTACAGGGTTGATCTTTGGGCTAGAATGTAGTTGGAGAATTCTCACAGGTGTGAGAAAAGCCATGACACTGGCTTTTCTGAAGCACTATTTGTCACATGCTTTCTGTGGCCTGGACATGGAACAGAATTCTTTCACATTACCATATTCATCTTGACCTGCAAGTAAAGTATGGCTCTCCCATTTTAAAGAAAGGGAAAATGGGGCTCAACATGATCTAGAGGCAGAGTGTCTGATCCAGTGTGGGATGCTCAGATGTGATTCTCCTGACTGCATCCACAAGTCAGCGAGGAGAAAAATCAAGCATTGGAGTTTTGCAAGTGCAGTGATTTTAGAGCCCATACCTGATTGACTACCTTTACAGTCTTTTGAGATTTCAGTACATTTGTTCACTGGGCAGTTAGAAAGTCCCTCCTCATAACCAACCAAAGGTATCTATCAACCAAGTTTAAATAACAATTTTCCACCCTTTTTTTCCTTTCATCTTTTAGTCCTTCTTCTCATGCAAGCCCCTAAGCACCTCAGGGTTCTTTTACCCACTATTTACCTAGTCCCTTGGGAAGAGTGGAAGGAAGCTGATCACAGAATTCCAGTGGGAGATGGTGGCCTCTCTTTGGGATTAAGAAAGCTTGACTTCCTACTAGGTTTCTTTGGAAGCTCAAGGCATTACTTGCCCCTAATAATTTTTTTGTGCCTTGCTAGATTTTTCACAAAGGCAGAACCCATGGTGTGCACTTGTTATCACTGGGTGTTTATTGCCTACAGTAGAGTGCTTTTAGCTCACACCAGGGAGTCCATGAATTAGCTAACAAATGGACGCCCTGTTGAATGTTTTCCTGATTTAAAAGCAGAAAAAAATGGGCATTTTCTCCCTGGGGGTTGGAAATGTATTATATTACTGTAAAATTATTAACATAACTATAATAAAAGTATGGGGCCACATAGGCAGAACTCAGAACAGAGCACTGGATTCTGAGTAGTGAAATGAATACACTGTTCCCTAATGGAATGTTCCTGGCTATTTGTATTCATGGGGTAATTTCCAGCACATTTATTACAAGTTTTCTTAGCTGAGTTATAGGATAGCAGTTTCAGATATGATATAACTAGTAAGTGTGTGATGTTGGGCAAAGTGGCTAGGGATTACAAGTCAAATAGCATTTTAGTGGGCAGAGTGGTTTTCACAACTGCATCCGAGGTTCCTTTTTCTATGTTCTGGAGTGGTGTGCATTCTTGATAGTCTTTTTTCTTCTGTCTTGAAAGAATCCAGAAATGCTTTTTTTAAAAACAACAAAACGCTGCTGTTTTTACAAAGCAAATACTTTTCAAATAAACTGATGTCGTGCCTTATTGTCAACAAACCACTGGTCATGGAACGATTGCACTAGTAGTTCTGGAAATGGCCACAATGGCTTAGTAAAAGTCACGGATGCCAATTGCCTCCAGGAAAGTGAATGTTGCAGACCCCTCTTATAGTTAGCCTAAGAGAGCAATGACCAGAATGCTCTGTCTGATGCTGGATGAATTCTGTGTCCAAAATAGGAAAGCAAGGATGCTCCTTGCATAATGTAAGATGTGTCAGCATTCATTGCTTTGTGACTTTAAAAAAAGTTTGAATAACTAACAAATTCATCATTTTGAAGTAATAGCAGATGGCTATTAAAACTTCACAGAATTTCTCCAAAATCCAAAACATTCTCCTGGATGACACAGCACACTTCAGAGGTGTCTGATAGTCAGAAACAAGCAGGCATTGACAACCCACAGATGGCCTTCAAGTGCTGGCAGTGGCCATGTCACAATCCATTTTGTACCATTCACTGTGGGCAGGACTAGCCTCAGTCATGAATTGGAAATGACCTTAACATATTTTAAGCAGCAAAAATAGAAATAAAGTCATGAATACGATTGAGAATTTTCAATTTTTTTATTTTAAAAATTAAAAATTTAAAGATAACATTGAGAATCTAAGAAAATGGCAAGTTTGGTGATTTGACTTTTGGGTGCTATAGACTGCCAGAATGCTAGCATGCTGCTTGTTGTAGGATGTGCTCTAAGAGGTCCTTGGTCTATTGCTACTTTTGCACGGAGTAACTGGGGTTAAAGAATGCCTCACACTGGATCTGGGAGCTTATAGCTGCGCATGCAGGATTCTTTCTGTGCATCTTTCCACCTCTCTTAAATAGAGCACAGAAAGATGACTATCTAGATGGCTTGAGAGAGGATTGGCTGTGATTATTTCAAGCATAGCAGAGATGCTGAGCCCAGAAGTAAAACAGAGACTGAATCCTGCTAGATCCTGAAATATCTGCTGTCGGGTTGAAGAGCCTAGCCTTTTGGTGGTGGCTGAGCCACAGTGCTGCCCAGGCAGGCATCTAGAGATAGTCTCCCTGGCAAAGGTGACTGAAAATCAGTACCTGGCAACACTTTCCAGCCACAACACAGCCTGTTTCCCCTAGGAAGGCCCCAAAGACTAGCATGCTGACCTTCTATGAGTTAAGGGACTAGTCCAAGGTCACACATCAAGGCATCAGCTGACCCTGGCCTGGAATCTCAGGCTCTGTCCTCTCCACCTCTGTGCCGAGTCTTTATCGTTCTGTGCCAGTGGGAGCTAGAGAAGCTTCCGGAGCCAGGGCCTCTCTGTCTGGATCTGCCGCCACTGCTGGCGGCTAGTTTTCCGGTTTTGCCTGGGAAATTGCCAGACCTGCCCCTGAGTGACGTGCAAGAGCCAGCGCACCAGAGAGACGCTGCTTGAGTGGCACGGCTTTTCCCTTCGCCACAGCAGCCTGATTTCAGGTCCTACTTAACGTCATCCGAGTTCACACCAGATTTTGCAACAGCAAGTGTATCTCTCACTTCCTGTGCTGCAGTCAGTGAATGTGTGCAGGTGAAACCAACATGCCTTGCTCTGGTTTCAGTGTTAATGACCCCCATGGCATGGGTCATGAAAGGCTGCCTGGGAATGCAATTTTTACTTAGAAACTAAAACAAGTTGGAACTGTGAAACTAAAACAACTAAGTCCACATTTTCTGGGGCCTGGAGCAAAGATATGTCTTCTCTGAGCCTTAGCTTCCCCATCCTTCAAGGAATTCGTGAGCCCTACTTTCACCTCCCAGGGCTGTATCACCTTAAATTTCATATGAAAATTAGCCGCCACCACCACCATCCCTGCCCCCCCCCGCACCCACCTGAATACTGATACTCTTTCAAGTGCTCCCAGAAAGCTACTACGGAAGGTAGAGCCTGATAAAATTCTGTTATATGAGGAATTCTAAAGACGAGTCAGTCAGATAATTCTGAGAATTATATTTCACTATTAGTGAAATAAAGCACAGTTTTATCTTTTTGAAAGAGCAAAGTAACTGATCCTCAACTCCTGACATTCATGGGACTCTTCTGGAGTGGTTGCATCCGTCCTCAGATGACCTTTCCTTTTCACATACATATGTAATGTGTGTGTGTCTATGTGGACATGTGCATGCATGGATGTGTATATGGACATGCAGAGAGAACCTGTGCTTTGCAGATGCTGGACTTGCAGAGCAATTTGTACTTCACCTGCAATACAGGCAGGCAAAGCAGACCAGATCAGAGGCTCTGCAAACAGCCCTTTCTGGGAGGCTGTCCATGTCAGGTCAGACTGCCTGGAACCATGGCAATCCATGTACTATGCTCTATAGCCTTGTCCCCAGCACCAGCCCTCTTAGTGAGGAGCTCCAGACAGTGGTTGCAGACACAGCTCTTGTGTGTGTGGCCCTCATCTGGTCCTTTTCCTCCCAGGTCCCTGAAGTTCGATTCTCTACAGGGCAGTAGTCAGGCAGAACCTTCTTCCTATCCCCCAGAGTAAGAAACATCTGGGGCCTTTCACAAGCAGATGGTAGACAGGTCTGCAAGACCTGTCTTCTGGAAGAGGGCTCTATGGGTAGCAGGGCCAGGCCCCCTTCTCCTTTGGAATCCTCAGAGCTTCAGACACCCCACCTCTGCCCTCAGAGTCTATTTCCATCTTGGGTAGGGAGTTATGCCTTCACCCTTTTGCAGCTTCCCTCTTGGGGGTCACGGTTGAACATTCATACTGAAAACCAGGACACAGAGGGAGAGGGACACCCAGCTGGGAGCATCTAAATGAGTCTGTGATTAGAAGATAATTAATCTGTACTGTTTATTAAGTGCCATCTGATATTGTGGGAGAATATATCCTGTATCATCCATGGGTGCCAGCTTAGCCGAGTTAGTGTTTTCAGTTACATAATTTTGAGTTCAGCTATTAAGGGAGTATTTGGAGCCCTCACCGTAGTCCCTGTGAAAATACAGTCAACTCTACAAAGTGGTCCCTATCCCTGAGCTTTGTTCCCAAGGCGACATTACTATTTTGTTCCCCCATAATCAAGGGAGGGCAAGTCTTTGCCATGAAGGGTTTGTCCCCGGAGTTTGTGCTCCAGTGTGAGGTTTCATTTGTTTAAATAGCACTGTTTATACAAAGGACACACCAAGGTTAAACCAGTGTAAATAGCTGAGTGCCAAAATATTTGGTCGCACTCTGAAGGATGACTTAAATGCATCTGAGCATCCTGATTTTTCAAAAACCTTAGCTTTTAAATGGACATGTTTTCCAAGATAGCTCCTCCAACTGGATGTGGAAAATAAACAAGTGTTGACTATTTTTTTTTTGAAGTTGACAAGTATTCTACTATTATGGTTAAGACCAATGAGCGCTGTTTGTGTCTGGCATCCAGCCAGGTTCTTTCAAAGAAGACAGTGATGCATCATTCAGTCTGAAGTTACAGAACTAATTCAAACCTACCCCTCAGCTTAGTGAATCCCTGGAAAATGGAGGTTGCTGTGTGCTTCTCAGTTTGGGGGAGGTTCTTTGCCTGGACTAAAATAGATACTTCTGCAGAATTCTTAAGCACAGGCTCAGTGAAGTCTGCCTAGCACCCACCTCTGCAGATGTATTTGGCTCCTAATGATTCCCAGATGCCTAGTACCGATACATTCAGGCTTTCTTTATCATGGAATGTAATCGGCATCAAAGGGCTTGGGATTATGAATTTAGCTGAGAGAGACAGCACTTACTTGTTCTGTGGTTTGGAAAACACAATGCTGTCATTTGTTGGTTTGCAGAAATCTTATTCTAAAATGTCAAATTCAAATATTTGTTCTATTTTTTTAAAAAGATCAGTAAGGGTCACCTGTAGCCTGAGGTCAGACTTAACAAGGTGTCCAAGAGATTTTCCCCAGGGGAAAGAGGAGTTTTCATCAGCTCTAGCCTTGTTGCATGCTTAACTGAGGGCTTTCCAGGTTCCAGGAACGCTTTTTGATAAATGTCTTTTATTTTCTTTGAGCAGTTTTGGGTTCATAGCAAAACTGAGAGGAAGGTACAGGGATTTCCCCCATGTGCCACCTGCTCCCAGACATACCAAGCCTCCTCCATCATCAGCATTCTCACCAGAAGGGGACATTTGCTGCAGTCCCTGACTTCACATTGAACCTGTATGACAAATCCTCATCACCCAAAGTTCATGGTTTTCATCAGGATTCACTTTCAAATTAGACAGAGCATGGGTTTAGACAGATTCTCTGACATGTATCTACCCATACCAGAATACCTTTTAACTCAAGGTTAGTACTCTGTTTACTACAGCATGCAAAATCTTAAAGTCATTTGTGCATTCACAGAACTGTATGGCATTCATCCAAAAAGCCCAGGTAGAATTCAAAATAAGGACAGGACTAACCCTCCTCAAAGTGAGGCATAAGTATGTCCTGAATATTGTTTTCCTTGTCCCTTGCAATATTTGGGGTTATTTTAATTTAAAAGTATTCACTTCCTGAAATTCAGATCTAACTGGACTTCTCTGAGAAACAAAGCCTATGGCACCCACAGAATCAAAAAGTCTGAAGAGAAGGAAATATTTTTTGAGAATCTAGAAAATATTTTAGGATAGAAAAGGACACTAAAGTGCTAACTCTGGTGGTGTGAGCTTATGTAGCTTGTAAGAATTAAAGAGACTCTCTACCAGAAACATGGCTCTGTATAACTCAAATGTTCTCCCATTGATTTGTATCAGTGTGGTAACATCTCATCCTTTGTGCTCACTCTTCAGTTGGTTGTGAATTGTTCTGAACTTCAGTGTTCTCAGACTCCTACATCAAGTCAGGAATTCTTGAACAGAGCCAGGGACCCCAGGATGTGAGAATCCTATTATAAACTGAAGAGTTGATGCTGTTGTAGTTTTGGAACTCAAAGACTTTTTGTGTCTTAACTAATCATCTCTAACATATCTGTTGTAGCAGTTCAGTTTTCTCTAGAAGTATCTTTTTTTAAAAGGCACATCTTTTTAAAAAATTTCGTATAATTATTTATTTAAAGACATCACAAACAGCATTAAACAGTTCATTTTATTAAAAAAAATAGTTTGTCTCTTTGGATCATTTGATTTAAAGGTTTCTTTTTTAAAATTTTTTAAGGAAGCCTCCTCCTAAAGCAAGTTGAATTAAAAAGCAGTCCAGGGGCCCAGCGCGATAGTATAATGTTTAAAGTCCTCATTATGAACACGCCAGAATCCCATATGGATATCGGTTCGTATCCCGGTGGCCCTGCTTCCCATCCAGCTCCTTGCTTGTGGCCTGGGAAAACAGTCGAGGACAGCCCAAAGCGTTGGGACCCTGCACCCATGTGGAAGACCCAGGAGAGCTCCTGATTACTAGCTTTGGATTGGCTCAGCTCCAGCCGTTGCAGCCACTTGGGAAGTGAACCATCGGAGAGAAAATCTTCCTTTCTGTCTCTCCTCCTCTCTGTATATCTGCCTTTCCAATAAAAGTAAATAAACCTTACAAAAAAAAAAAAAGAAAAGAAAAAGAAAGAAAGCAGTTCAAAGAAAATGACAGTTCAAAGTTTTCTCCTATTGGCCCAGTCCCCTCTCCCAAATGGAACCTGAGTGCACTGAAAGTAATGGGAAATGACAATGCCACTCAGGGCATCATAAGCTCTCTAATGTGATGCATAGGCAGGCTGTTCAATCTGTAGCCTTTCATTTTCTCACAAAATGAGCCTCAACTGATTCCTTGAAAAATTCCAAATTCTTTTCCCTTCCTAAAGTGACTTGATTCATTCAGCAAACACTTTTAGAGGCCCCAGAGAACAATTCCTACTCTGAGAACTTGTGGTCCATCAGTGAACCATTCAGACCGAGTTCCTGCCTCTTTTCATTGGCATTTGATCAGAAAAAGACAAGTAACAAAGGCAGAAATAAGTGGGGCCACGTGTTGGGCTATAGTAAGCATGTGGGGGTAGGCAGCAGGGCAGGGGGTTCTGGATTAGGAGTTGAGGGAGTGCATTTTAAACAGGGAGGTCAGGGTGAGGCTTGTTGGTGTCTGCACTGGAGCAGAGACCAGGAAACATGGGAGTGGTCCCTGGTGCTCTGGATAAGCAGAGATCAAGGCTGAACAGACACAAAGGCCCGCGTCCCTGGCTGTGTCTGAGCTGTACTTCTCAATCCAGATTATTCTATCCCTAAAGGATATTTGGCAATTTCTGGAGACACTTTGGCTTGTGGTGACGAAGATGAGGGTGCTACTGGCAGGTGCTGGTAGGGGCCAGCATTGCTGCTAACCATCCTGTAGTGTGCACAGGGCAGTCTAGCCCCAATACCAGCTGGGTTGAACTTGAGAAACCAGGACAACAGGAGGGAGAGTAGGAAGAGAAGCAGGAGGGGAGGACAGAGGTAAGTAACAAGGTGGAGGAAACAGAAGTGGCCAGGTTAGACAGGGCATATGGACCTCAGCTTTTACTGGAGGAAACATGGGGAGCATTGCAGATTTTTGAGTGTTGGGGAGGACATGACCTGAGCTCAGAGTTTAAGAGTATTCCCCTGGCTGCTGAGTGGAAAATAGATCACATTAGAGCAGAGGATGAAGATGGAAGGCGGAAGATCAGGTCGGGGCTATTGTAGTTACATAGGCAAGAGATGATGAGGCTTTAGCCAAGGCCAAAATAGGTTTATGACCTCTACAAATGGAATTTTCCAATGTTAAATTTCTACTACCAAGCAATGAAGCAATCTAGGATTGCAGTCCTCAACCTTTCCATTATATATTATCCACTCACATACATAGCAGGCTGCTTCAAAGGGTTTATGGAGAAATGGAATCAAGCAATAAGTTTAGAAGTACTGTTTGGGATTCCCACATCTCACACTAGAGGATCTGCGTTCAAGCCCCAGATTCCATGTTCCTGCTAACTGCATACCCTGGCAGGCAGCAGGAAGTGAATCTAGGAGCTGGCTCCTGTCCACTCCTGTGCTAGTTCTCTATGGAGTTCCTGACTGCCAGCTTTCACCCCAGTCCAGGCCTGGTCACTAAATGCTTTCAATGATGGGAATTCTATCTCTGTCTCTCTTTTTAAAAATAAGATTAAAAAAATAAGCCTGCTTTTGTATCCCAAATTTTGAAATTCATCTAATATACATTTATATGAACTTGCCCCCTCATACGTACATATATGGGATATGTGCATGTTTGTGAGCTTAAGTATACATGTAGATATCTATTACATGCACATACATAGGGTTAAGTTGCCTTAGCTAGGTTTTCTTACATATTAGGATACCTGATGTGATTTATTAATTAGGTTTGTTTGACATTGGTTATATATTATTTATATTTTATTTTAACACAGACTTGGGGGGGGAACCACCTTTATTCTTGCTAACAACCCTTTTGAGATACATATTTCTAAACCACTCAGAACCCAAAACAAAGTAAATTAATTGAAAATATGATAAAAGAAGCATAATAGCTTACTACCTAGCAAATAGGAGTTTGAATTTCTTTCTTCTTTTAAAAATCCATTAAGCTGTTCCCAGCAGTGGTCTTCTACTCAACCAAAGCAAACAGCTGCTGAGACATGACAGGAAATAGCAAGAGACTGCTACTTTGTTCTTGTACCCATGAGTCTCAGATGATGGACCACCCCCTCGTTGTTACTCTAAGGTGCCTTCCTGGAGTACGCATCTCTTGTCCTGTTTTTTGCAGCCAGACAGTGGGACCATGTGGCAGCCCACATGTGTCCCCACTCTCAAGTCTGGGGGCCATCCAGCCACAAACAGTGGTTCTACTTGTTTGTGGCTGTGAGTCACTGAAAGCCGTTGGAAGGGCCAATGTTGTGGTACTTGGAACTCCCACAGCACATGACAGAGCACTGATTCCAGTCCTGGCTGCTCTGACTGGCAGAGCCCTGGCAGGTGTAGGGCATGTGGGAATTGAACCAGTAGATGGAAAGTTACTCTCTGTGTGTCTTTTCCTTTCTCTGTGTCACTTTTAAGTAAGTAAATAAGTCAATTTTTGGAAAAAAAATAATAAATGCTGTTGGAAGGAACCACTATCCTTTTTCATTAGAGTCAAGCTGTTTCAGTGAAGTGGCAGGTTCATCTCGTTGTTAGTAAGGGACCAGTTGTTTTGCTTTTTCTTCACTTTTTTTCAGGAAGTTCTGGAAAAGCATGGAATGCATGAGCTCTCCCTGAGTTCTGTGGAGATGGCTCTTGCATCACATAATCATGTGGCATCACAGTTTCAGTAGACTACTCCGTATTCCAGATGAAAGCAGCCAAGTTGGGAGCCTTTAGCCTTTGCCCCCTCTAACACCATATTTCTCAAAGCTTAGACCTTGAATATCAGAATTCCTTGAGGGCTTATTAAAAATTGCAGATTCTTTGGTCCCTCCTTAGACCAAGTGAGTTGGGGTATCTCAGGGCAAAGCCGGGAAATTGCATTGCAGTGAATCTTCTGGGGCATTCCACACATTGAGGTGTGAGAACCACCACTCTCAGCTACATGAGCAAGCCCAGATTTCAGCCCTAAAGGATGGGCCTGCTCACAGCAGCCTCTCTGTAGACTTGTTACAAATGACAGGTACACAGCTAAAGATTTGTTTTCCACAGGGTAATATGTCAACCACCGCATGAGTCTGCAAAGCACTGCATGGAACATTTCGGTCCCTATCTGGTGGGAACAGGGTAGAAGGGGACAGTTACAGTAGTCACGTAGCTCAACTGGCTGACAGTTTTGCTGTGGGTCCCATCGTGGCTGACTCTCAGGGCACCTTGTTCTCGAAGCCTGCCTGGCATGATCACTATGATCTCATGTGACATTTTCTCTTTTCTCCTTAAACAGCAAATATGCCAGAGAATTATCCTGATCAGTTTGACGATGTCATGGATTTCATTCAAGCCACCATTAGGAGACTGAAAAGGTCACCAGATAAACAAATGGCAGTGCTTCCTAGAAGAGAGCGGAATCGGCAGGCTACAGCTGCCAACCCCGAAACTTCCAGAGGAAAAGGTCGGAGAGGCCAGAGGGGCAAAAATCGGGGTTGTGTCTTAACTGCAATACACTTAAATGTCACTGACTTAGGTTTGGGCTATGAAACCAAGGAGGAACTGATTTTTAGGTACTGCAGTGGCTCTTGTGATGCCGCTGAGACAATGTATGACAAAATACTCAAAAACTTATCCAAAAGTAAAAGGCTGGTGAGCGACAAGGCAGGTCAGGCATGTTGCAGACCCATCGCCTTTGATGATGACCTGTCATTCTTGGACGATAACCTGGTTTACCATATTCTAAGAAAGCATTCCGCTAAAAGGTGTGGATGTATCTGACTCTGGCTCCAGAGACTGCTGCGTATTGCATTCCTGCTACAGTGTAAAGAAAGGGACCAAGGTTCCCAGGAAATGTTTGCCCAGAATGGAAGAAGAGGACCAAGAAGGAGGAGGAGAAGGAAGATATGGATGAAGAAGAAGAAGGCAGCAGGCATGGGAGCCTGGTAGAGGAAGATCCAGCCACAGAAAACTGGACAGAAGAGAAAGAGAGAACAAAAGGCTGTCAGGACTCTCCAGGATGGCCAACCATGTCAACAGAAGCTCGGGGCTGGCGTCCCTGGCTGCCTGTGGCGTCATCCACTGTCACCAGTCGCCAGTGCAGGTGCGGATGTGCTCAGAGGACCACACTCGTGTATCTCTTGTGGTTTGCATTCATGTGTCAAGAGACACTGGGGAGCCCATCCACCTGAGGTCCACCCTTTGTCATCACGTTTTCCTGCTCAAAGTCAGAAAGGAGCATTTTCCTATCACTCAGGGATGATATCCCCTGGAAAGGAGAGGTGGGAAACGATTGGAGGAGCAATAGTAGTAGCCTTTGAATTGGAAAGGTGAGGCCTGGGGTTTAGTATTACCAGCATTATGGGGGGATAACAGTTGGTGGTTGACCCTGAACATGGTGCACAGGGTGGGAAGAAATTGTTTAGGAATCCAAAAGGCTGTCCTCATGATTTCAAACACACCTGAGAGCATTTCCTTTCTGTCCTTGGAAACAGAAGAGTTGTGGTTTCCGGCGATGGCAGCAGCATTGGTATAGGAGAGCAAGTGGGGAAGACCCAGCGGCTGCCCTTGGGGCAGGCAGCCCAGCCCCCCACCCTGGCCTGTCGGTTTACAGAGAGACAGACGTTACATACCCAGCTCCACTGATGCGTGGTCACCAGTGACCAGACAAGCTAATCGATGCAATGCATCTTGTTTCAGATACAGAAATATAGAGAAGATATTTATTGAGATTTAAGTTATTGTTATTTATTACCATTCACTAATGAATTTCTCTCTCTTCCCTTATTTATTAAAGTTTCTTTTCAAAGGTGCCAAAGTATATGTGCTCGCAAAATGCAAAGATAGGTGACAAAAGGAAATTTTAATGGGGGACGAGGGTCCAGACTTTTCAAAGTATTAACAAGTTTTTCACTAGGCAAAAATCACTTACTTTACCTTTTAAGAAAATCCCAAATCCCAGTAGCTTCCTTAGGTTTCAGCTTTTTCCTTTCTTTTTTTTTTTTTTTTTTTTTTTTTTTTAATATGTCAGAAGGAGCATCCCAGACCCTCTGTGTTCCCAGGAGAGCTGTGCAGGGGCAGGGGCACTGGGCTTGATTTCTCCAAGGCCTCACCACCAAAAATATTCACCATGAGTCAGTCCACTTTCT
>NW_024466765.1:0-2205 GCF_017591425.1 Ochotona curzoniae
TGAATTGAATACACATGGAATCTTTTATTGAAAACAAAAGTTACAATATGATTTTGATTACATAAGACAATGTAACTGATGGGGAAGGATTTCTTAATTTGCATATATTCTCCAGGTAGCTAAAGTAAAAGCAAAGGAAAAGCTCTATGTCGTAGGAAACATATTTTAGTTTGTCTTTTGTTTCTCAACTTTGAGTCTGGGGCTAAGCTCTCACTGTAGACAGAAAACAAGGTGTGAGCTATGGTAGGTGAAGAATGTCTCTGACGTGTTAAGTTATTTGGTAGACCTGAGAATTTGTTAGTGCTCATTTGCTCTACAATGATCTTAACCTATTAACTAGTACTCCTTGCCCTCCATCTGTTTAACATAGCACTGTAAGCAATATAGAGAAGAGTTTCCGGATATCTTATGTCCAGTAAAATAAACTTTCAATTCCATGGTAAGGGTTAAAGGGCTAACCACCAAAGGACTCTCCATTTCTCTCCTCTTACTCTCCTGCTGAGGCAAATTATTTTCTTACGATTGATGGTTATCCAAATTTATAATGTCATTTCTCTTGGCAGAGATAAACTCCAAAGGTTGATGGATCTTTTGTCCTCAACAGTAATGAAAAATGAATGACACAGTCAGTACTTAATTGAGATTTATGAGAAGTCCCATGGATGAAGGGCCCAGAATCTGAAGTCAGGTCATTTTGTGGCTAGACCAGTTAATAATGTTACTGTGATGCTTGCTCCCTCTGCCATCTCAATTACTGGCACATCTGTGGCTGTCCAGAGGTTGAAGCGGCAGTGATTTCTTCGAATCACTCTCATCAACTGCCTGTCAAAAAGATCAGTTTAGGCATATTGGGAAGGAATAGAAAGAGATTGTGCTGGGAGATATCTCTCCCATGATTTGTGGAGAGTGGAGGTAAGATAAAAACATAGCTTGGTCTGGCTCCTAATATGTTTAACAGGGAAAGATTAGCACTCCATGTGTAAATCAAGGCATCTCTGAAATACATTTTCACTCAGGCATGTGTGTGTGTGTTTGTGTGTGTGTGTATGTGTATCAAAAACTTCTGAGAAATGAATATTTGAAGGACTGCAGGGTAGAGGGCTTAGATAAACACTGAAAATATCTATGAAAAATCACCTTTGTCACCTCCTACAACTGGCACTTTAAGATTATTTCTGGTCAGTAGCGGAATATCCACAAATACATAGGAGTTCAAAGAGATGAACAAAAAGATGTAAGCAGTTACCAACAAGCTGTACAATTTCTCTAGTAAGGAAGACACCGAGTGGCTTCAGATTTTTTATCCAGAGCATTAAAACTGTTTCTAGGCCCTAACAGCTTTCCTATTCCAGTGGTTTACACATGATTATTTTAAAAGCACTGAAGAATAGTTCAAAAAGAAGCTAAGCATTAATCATGTTGAATCCAAGATATTTAGAAACTTTAGAAATTCTAAAAGAAATACAACAAGCTAAACACCCTTTCTGCATCCAAGTAAGGATTCCTGAAAAACTTGGTCGGTTGAACTCCTTACAAATAAAACTCTCCTCTCAAACTGTCAAGTTATTCAGTGGGCCAGCGCCAATTTCAAACCACTTTTCTTCCTTGTCTTATCCTCCCAAGTTAAAGAGAGCTATTTAGGAGAGTGGGAATGATGTAGAATCTTAGAAAAAAAAAAAAAGATTTAGGGCGCAGTGGTTAAGGTCCTCACCTTGCACGCCCAGGATCCCATATGGGCGCCGCCGGTTCTAATCCCTGCAGCCCTGCTTCCCTTCCAGCTCCCTGCCTGTGGCCCGGGAAAGCAGTCGAGGACAGCCCAAAGCTTTGGGACCCTGCACCCGCGTGGGAGACCCAGAAGAGGCTCCTGGCTTCGGATCGGCATAGCATCGGCCGTTGCGCTCACTTGGAGAGTGAATCATCGGATGGAAGATCTTCCTCTCTGTCTCTCCTCTCTGTATATCTGACTTTCCAATAAAAATAAAATAAATCTTAAAAAAAAAAAAAAAAAAAAGATTTGCCCAATCTGAAACACTAGATGGAGCTACATGCAAAAGGAAAAGAAGCTCTGGTGATTCAGAAAATGGTAAGAGGAGCTGTCATTTAAAACTATTGTTGGACACCCAGGCCCACTCTGCATGAGACAGTGGTTCAGCCTATGGAAGCGCTGTCAGTATTGCATAAGATTATTTTATGGAAATAACAAGT
>NW_024466766.1:0-42580 GCF_017591425.1 Ochotona curzoniae
AGGTGAACATTCAACACTCTTTCCTTATATAGCATTACACATTGATAAGACCTTTCCATTCCCATCCCTCCCAACATGTTGTGAGAAAGCCAGGGCAGAGAGCTGTTTTCAAATACCAGAAGCTAGAGCTGGAAATCTTACTTAAAATCTTGGAGCCAGCATTGTGGAACAGTAGATGAGCCCAGCTACTGCATTATCAGCAACCTATGTGTCCCAGTTTGTGTCCCAGCTGTTCTGCTTCCAATCCAGTTCCCTGCTAATCTGCCTTAGAAGGCCTAGGCACCTGCAACCACTTGGGAGATGCAGAAGTGCTCCAGGCTCCTGGCTTCAGCCTGCCCCAGACCTGTCTGTTGTATTCCTTTGAGGAGTGAACCAGCAGATGGATGGTCTCTCTCTTCCTGTCCCTCTTCCCCAATCTCTGTCACCTTACCTTTTAAAAATAAATAAATAAATAAATAAATCTTAGCTTAAAGTGTATGAATTTGGAGGCTCTGCTGCTTCCAATTTAGATGGCCCTAGGCAAGCACTTCCATCTGTCACTGAAAGCAACTTAGCAAAGGAGGACCTTTGGACACTAAAGCCTCCTCTCTCCTCTCTGTGGCCTCTGATCTCCAGCCAATCCTCTTCCCCTTTCTCTGGGCCGCAGGTTGCTCAGGAACACAGCGTTGCTCAGGAGCATTGCCACCCGCCTGTGGGACACCCTGCAGCAATCACATATTGTTGCTACTGTCTCTTGGTGTAGCAACTCTCCCCAAGGCCTGCCACAGCATTTTCCCACAGATTCCTTTCATCCCTCTCAGCCACGGTGCCACACCACCCGAGGTGGTTCATGGACCAGAATGAGGAGCCAAAGAAATCCAATATATGAAAGCTCTTCAGACAGCTACTAAACACAAGTAAGAGTGAGGAAGATGAGCTGGTGCTGTGGTGTAATGCGTAAAGCTGCTGACTGTGATGTCAGCATTTCATATGTGCACAAGTTCAAGTCCCCTCTGCTCTACTTTCGATCCAGCTCCCTGCTGATGTTCCTGGCAAAGTACTGAAGGTTGGCCCAAGTTCTTGGGCCTTTGTCTCCATGTGGGAAACCCAGAAGAAGCTCTTGGCTCCTGACTTCAGCCTAACTCAACCCCAGCAGCTGTGGTCTCTTTGGGGAGTGTCCTAGCAGATGGATATTTCTCTCACTCTTACTCCTTTCAAATACATCTTTAAAGAAAGAGTGAGGAAGAAGAGGCCATTGGGAAGCTAAGAGGAAAGAGGAGGGAATGCTTAAAAAAAAAAAAAAAAAGACCAGTATTTCATGATTCCAGTGCTTTCTCAATCTACCTTCTACACATCAACAGCAACCAAAGGGTTTGTGGCAAAATATTCTTAGTGTACTGAAATGACCCACAAAGGAGAGAATGCTGTACAGAGGAAGTTGAGAACGTGTTGCCTCTCTGCCAGGCTGTCTTGAACAAAAGGATGTGAAAGGATGATGACCAAAGTCTTAGATTTCACTTTCTTGTCCTAATTGGCCAACAAATCTCCCAGATTATAACTAAGCAGTGTCTTAGGCAAGGTTAGTCCAATGTGGTCATGGAAGTACAATAACAGATCCTACTATATACTAGCATCTTACTATACAATATTCCTAATGCTTCCAACACCCCCAGGAAGATTTGCATACAGCTCCAATTTGTACTGAAGGAAGTACAGACTTTGAGAAATGATTTTTTTAGGTCAGGCATTATGTTACAATGGGTTAAGCAGATGCCTGCAATACCAGCATCTGATATGGACACTAGTTTGAGTTCCAGCTGCTCCACCTCTGGTACAGCTCCAGTGTGCCACAGAACACATCAGAGGGAGACCCCTTCAAGGCATTGGGCCCTTGAAGCCTATGGGAAACCCAGAAGAAGTTCCTGCTTCAGCCTGGCCCAGCCCTGGCCATCACAGCCATTTGGGGAATGAGCCAATGGATGGAAGACCTGTCTCTGCTTCTGTTTGTCTATTATTCTGCCTTTCAAATAGCATAAATTAAAAAAGAAAGAGAAGTGGTTTTTCAAAGATTGCTCAGCTCTAAATGGGTTGTTGAACTGGGCCTGGATTCCAGGGTGATCTGACCCCAAAAGCCCTTTTCAGCTGGTGGCACTGTGTCTCTAAAAAATGCAAACCACAGGGAAGAGCTGAGTGTGAGACAGAGCAGACACCCTTGGAGTACCTGCTCTGGGGGCAACCCCTCCCCTTTCTCTGGCATTGTTTTGAGCAACAACTCTCCCATCTTTGCCTGCTGAGGCCTATAGGAACACAGCCAAGATGCTCACTTAGGATGAAGCCCCCACTCCAAAGCCTAACCCTCCTGGGGTCTCATATCTCTCAGCCTCCAGGGGAACATTGCTGTCCCCAATGCCAAGCCCACAGACCCTTCTTTAGCTTACCCCAACATCCCACCTGGGGCTTCCCATCCGTCTCCCTGCCCCCACCACCCACCATTATCCACCAGGCCTCCTAGGACAACTAAGATCAGATTCAGAGCAGGAGTGCCTGGAGCTTGTAGGGGTCAGGCCTGGGGATGCGTTCTGACCTGAACTCCAATGCCTTTCAACAGTGCTGCCCTTGGCGCTGGCTCAAAGGCCTGGAGACAGGATTGTTTGCCAGCCTTGTTTCACTCGTCTTCCTCTTGTCTATCTTTTCCGTAGGCCAATTCCACCCCACCTGCCACACATCCACTGATGGCTCTCAGCAGCCCTGACCTTTCAGCTCAGTTCCCAAACCCAGATTCTATCATCTGAGGCCCAGCCCCTCCTAACAAACTTAAGAGGCTCAGATTCAATTGTCTAAAAATAAACTCATCCCACTCCCCAGCCTTCTTGCTCCACCAGAGCTTTGGATGTCCCCATCACCTCCTCAGCATTTGTCCTGAGAAGCATCCTGAGAAGCCTGCCATTATTTCTGGCTTCCTCGTGACAAAGCAAGCATTCACATGTTTGCCAGAATGCATTGCGGGATGAATGAGTCCCATCATGAATCACACTACTTAATCAGGCAGATTCACAATAATCCAACCTCTTTCTCTTCACATCCGAACAACTCTGCATAACAGAACACTAAGAATGTATTCACCTTAAAAAGCACCAACCAATTTGCTCTCAGACTAATGGATCATTCCACCCTGTAACTAGAGAGAGCAGACATTCCCCGTGGAGGTCTGCTTTGTGTTCTTTTTTTAATACTCAGTGTATCATGCTAGGGACTGCTGCCACCATTTGAATGACCTCTAATGGCTGCAGATTAGTCAAGAGTGTTGCTATGTAATCACTTACTTAGCCCTAGAGTTGGAGCATCAGGATTGTTCTTGGGAAACGTACTGCTCTTTCTTTTATTCGCTGGGCAAAGTAAATGACTTTATTTGCTTGTATACACGAAAACGTTCCTGGGAGAAGTACTGTGTCATTTGCGGTCTAGATTTTCTTTGACATTTGGTTTATAACTTTATTTTTTATTATCCTTTATTATTAATATAAAGAAAGCAGACTATGCATCCCTAGGTACAACTGAAGAAAACTATCACACGTCCCTTGCTTCCCTGCTACCCCTCCGTACTCCTCCCTCCCTGCCCTCTCAGCAGCAATATTTGCGCAAACATAATTTTAATCCATTCTGCATTCTTAGACTTGATTGCCACTAATCATAATATTCAACAAATAAAAAGATCACAGCGCCACATTCCCACTGGAATATAAACATAAGCTAAAAATGACAGTAATATCTCAAAGTGATCATTTCATTCCTATACTTTTTGGTATGTTCTATATTGGCTATTACATGCCATAGAAAACATATTTGTCTTTCTATTTTATTTTTATTGGAAAGTCAGATATATACAGAGGAGGAGAGACAGGGATCTTCCATCCGCTGATTCATTCCCCAGAGCTGAGCCGATCCGAAATCAGGAGCCCAGAGCCTCTTCTGGGTCTCCCAAGCAGATACAGGGCCCCAAAGCTTTGGGCTATCCTTGACTGCTTTCCCAGGCCACAAGTAGGGAGCTGGATGGGAAGCGGGGCCACTGGGATTAGAACCGGTGCCCATATGGGATCCCCATGCTTGCAAGGTGAGGACTTTAGCTGTTAGGCTACTGCGCTGGGCCCCATCTTTGTCTTTGAGATAGGATTATTTCACATCCATTTAGTTGCATCAGTTTTGTTGCAAATGGCAGGATTTTATTCTTATATGGTCAAATATTATCCCACATTATGTATTTACCACATTTTTATCTATTCATCAATTGATAGGCATGGGTTAATTTCATATATTAAATATTGTGAATTGAGCTGCAATAAACATAGATGTACCAATAGCTCTCATATGCTGGTTTCATTTTTGGGGGTAAATTCCAGGAGTAAGACGGCTGGGTCATATGACAGATCTCTTTTCACATCTCTGAGGAACTCCCATTATGTCTTCCATAATGGTTGCACTAGTTTATAGTCCTACCAACCGTGGATTAGGGTCACATTTATTACTTTTTTGACTTTTGCATGGCAGACATTATAACTGGGGTGCAGTGAAACCTCACTTTGGGTATATTTGCATTTCCCTGATGGCTAGTGAACCTGAATATTTTTTCATGTGTGTGTTGACTGATTCCATTTCAGCCTTTGGGAAATGCCTGTTCATGTCCTTTGCCCGTTTCTTAACTGGACTGTTTGTTTTGTTATTATTGGGTGACTTAAGTTCTTTATGTGTACTGAGTATTAGTCCTCTCTGGGTTGCATAATTTTGCAAATATTTTCTACCAATTTGTCAGCTGCCTCTTCACTTGGTGACAGTTTTGAGAAGAGTTGCACTGACTGCTCTAAGTTGCCCTTTCAATTCTGAATTGCATCACTATACTAGCTCTTCAAAACCAATATACTGAAAGCTTATTGTACACCAAGCACTGTGCTAGAAGAGGTGTTGTCTGTACTCCCAGTCTAACTCCCTGATACGTGCGTTCTGAAATGTATAATAAGGGGACTTTTAAAAGTTCATGAAAATGGAATTGGAAGATAATTTTTGGGTGCAGAAGTTTTGCAAATGTGTGCATTTTTTCCAAAATCCCTTGTACAGTGTACCTTGGGAACCCAGGAGGGGTAGCAGGAGAGCATGTCAGACAATGAAGTCTTCACTAAAACTGGAGCAAGGTAGGAGTCAGTCCAGCTGATAAGAAGTCCCCACAGGGAAAGGTCTATAATAGGAATGGACATGTGCTATTTGGAGAATGAGGTTGGCTGTGTTGTGGGTTGAGAATGATGAAAAATGAGACTTCTTTTAAGCAGCACAGAAACCAGTATAGCAAGAGCTCTGGAGACAGACTCCAGAGTTTGAACTTGAATCCAAGGCAATGAAACCTTGGGTGCAGAGATGCTGAGAGATGCTTCCTCCAGCCATCCATCTCTCTAACCACAGGAGGAAGTCCAAAGTAATGGAGTAGATAGCAACTGAACACTAGCATTCAGGTCTCCGCTAATGTGCCTGGGAAAGTTATGTAAGACAGTCTTAATGCTTAATCCACTACCACCCAAATGAGAGACCAGGATGAAGCTCCTGATTCTTGGTCTTTATCTGGCCCAAACCTGGCCATTGTGTCCATTGATTCACTTCCCAAATGCCTGCAACAGCTGAGGATAAACCAAGCTACCCCCAAAAAACTGGAACTCCATCCAGGCCTCCCATGTTAGAGGCAGTGCTCCAAGTACTTGCACCATCATCTGCTGCCTCCCGATGCATGCATCCACAGGAAGCTGGAATAGGGACCAGAACCAGGACTCTAACCCAGGCACTCCCATAAGGAAGGCAGGCATCCTAAATGACATCTTAACCACTAGGCTAGAGACCCAACCCAAACTTAGTTTGGTGTGTACTTAATTTCCTTTTAATTGAAAGGTAGAAAGATAGAGGACAGAGACAGGAGAGATCTTCCATGGGTCGGTTCACTCCCCAAATGCCTGCCTCAAACTGGGAGCCCAGAACTCTTTCAAGTGGATAACAGGGACCCAAGTATTTGACCCCTCACCTGTTGACTTCCAAGAATATGCATTATTAGCAAGAAGCTGGATGGAAAGTGGAGTAGCCAGGACTCAAATCAGGCCCCTGCATGTGGTTTACCACTGCCCCAAATACCTGACCCCAAACTTATCTTTTAATTTCATTTTCCACAAACTCTGTAGGGTCCCCTTAGATATAGTACTTAGCCTCATCCCTGGTATTAAGTTGTCCATTTTTTTAATTGAACTGAAATCCCAAAAACCTAATTGAATAAAGGTACAGCAGAAGGAAAAGAGTAGAAGACAACAAATCATGGTAAAACCTCAAATATCCAAAGCTTCCTAGAAATGAGTCATCCTGGAGATGAAACAGTGAAGATTTAAATCCAGAAAGCAGAGAACCCAATTCTTTCTGAGAGTTTCTCTTGCTTTCCCCAGTCTTTCTGAACTCTCTGGTCCCATTAGTCCTCCTCTCCATCTGCTTTTCTTTTTTCTGGGTTTTTCTGTTGCTCTTTCAAAGTCTCACAGTGGCCGAGCTTATCACAGATCCCCATTCTTTCTGCTCTTGCGAATTCACTGCAGTGTTTCTTGGACCACCCTTCCAGGCCTTTTTCCACCTCATCCAGTCCTCTTATCTAGAGGATTCTCTCATCTCATGGCAGCATCCTCTTATCTGGAAATCCTTCCATGCATCCTCAGTTCCCAGGGCTTCTGAGTACTTCTCTCTTCTGTGCACATTGCACTACCCTGTGCTTCTCTCTCTCTCTCTCTCTCTCTCTCTCTCTCTGTCTCTCTCTCTCTCTCCCTCTCTTTCTTAAACTGGAGAATCGTTCCACCCTTAAATGTCCACTGATCCAGGGGCAGACCCTTAGTGCTGCCTGCTCACCTTTCCCTCATTATTGCTGGCTCTGAGGCAGCCAAGGTGTTGTTTGCTGGTTGGTTGAACTGTGACTTCATCTCTGTGCTAGCCTACTCGCCTTCTTGTTCTTTCTATGTTTCCTGATGTTTATGTTACACTTGTCCAATTGGGCAGCACATTGGCACCCACCAGAGTCTTGGCTCAGCCTTACCCATTCATCTTGCTCAAAGCACCGGTAAACTCAGCCTCTCTCTTCAGTTCTATAAGTCTTGAGTGCTTGCCCATTGACCCAAATGCGAGTGGAGGGGAGTGGGAACTTGCTCTCTAATGGCCCTTGGAGTTATCTGCTTTGCAAGTCTGCAGTGCTTCAGCTGCCTCCTTTCTTGCTCCTCTGCAAATTCTGTGCAGCTGTCCTCCAGTGTGTCTTATGCCATCTGCAGTCTGGGAACTCCAGATAGCCCCAGGACAGAAGAAAGCAAGAAGAGGACAAGGAGATACCATGCTAAGGGGTCATCCAAGATCAGAGAAGAATGAAAGCAGACAACCAAGCAAAATTGATGAGCACTGAGCTCATCTCCAAAGTCGTGTTCCTCAGGCCAAGCAGGAAGGTCAAACTGGAGTGGAAAGTAGGAGGAAGGCAGAGTTCTACCTGGAAAGCAATGATGGGTTCAATGTTCCCTTACACTTGTAGAACCTCATTTGAGCATTTGATTTTCCCAACAGTCCTTTCACTTCCATTCAACAGTTGAGTACCCTGTGTAGTTAAAGCCTGAAGCTACAATGATTAGCCTTTTCTCTAGGAAATGTCTAAGTGGATAGACCTTTTTATCTGTATTTATTTTTTATTATGTATTTATTTTAAGATTTGTTTATGCATTTGAAATGCAGAGCTAGAGAGAAAGAGAGATCTTCTACCCAATGTTTCACTGCCCAAATGGTTGCAATGGCCAGAGCTGGCCAAAGCAGGAACCCAGGGGTCAGTAGCTTCTACCAGGTTTCCTATGTGGGTACAGGAGTTCACACACTGGGGCCATCCTCCACTGATTTCCCGTGTCCAATAGCAGGGAGCTGGATAGAAAGTAGAGCAGTTGGAACAAGACTTTTATAGGAACCACAGAAGATGGTTTCATCTACTATGCCACAACACCAGCCCCAATTTCCTTGTTTTACCATCTTTTTCCTTCCTTAGAGTACAAGCTCAATGAAAGCAAGAATAATGTCTGTCTTCTCCCGCACCAAATCCTCTGCAGGTAGCAACAACACCTACTGAATTGTAGCCACTCAAAATACAGCAATACAAAACAAACAAATTGAAAACTTCATAGCCCACTGACTACCTTTGATTTTGTAAAGGATGGTGTGCAGAAGGCAATTGCTTAGTCTGAAACTAGTAGCTGCTCAACAGACATGAACTAAACTAAATGAACCATGATGACCAGAAACACTTATTTAGCACCTACTGTGTGCCAGCTCTGGTGCCAAGCACTTTATGTTCATCCACTCATTTAATCCTCAGAACCAATCTATGAAGTATTAGCATTGTCTCCATTTTATAGATAAGAAAACTGAGGCCTGAAGACTCAACGACTTGTAAATGACAGAGCTGGAAATGGAACTCAAACCTACTGGCTCCAACTCCCTAATCCTACACCGTTTTCCAACCATAAATGCTCCAACTGAGCTGCAGGCATACAGAGCCATTGCCAAAGGCAATTCCTCCAGAAAGAGTGAAGGTTGAAAGCCAGCTCTGTGCTCTGTGCCTGTGCCTCTTCTGCTCTGTGACCGGCTACAGACCCACTGGAAGGGAGGCATAAAGAAGGATCTGAGACACTGGCCCTGTGGTGCAACAGCAAAGCCTCTGCCTGCGACGCCAGCATGCCATATTGGAGTCATTCAAGTCCAACTGCTTCACTTCTGATTCAGCTCCCTGTTAATGTGTCTGGGAAAGCAGTAGAAGATGACCCACGTTCTTGGATCCCTGAACTTTCGTGGGAGACCTGATGAAGTTCTTGGCTCCTTTCTTAGGCCTGAACCAGCCCTACCCTTTGCGACCATCTGGAAAATGAACCAGAAGATGGAAAGTGTGTGTGTGTGTGTGTGTGTGTGTGTGTGTGTGTGTGTGTGTGTGTGTTTCTCCCTCTCTGTAACTCTGCCTTTAAGATAAATCAATCTTTTAGAAAAAGATTTATTTGCCTTGCATGCAACAGGATCCCATATGAATGCCAGCTCATGTTCTGGCTGCTCCACTTTCCATTCAGCTCCCAGCTTGTGGCCCGGGGGAGCAGTGGAGGATGGCCCAAAGCCCTGGGACCCTGCACCCATGTTGGAGACCCAGAGGAGGCTCCTGGCTCCTGGTTTTGAATCAACTCAGCTTCAGCCATTGCAGCCACTTGGGGAATGAACCAGCAGACGGAGGGATCTTTCTATTTCTCCTCTTTGTAAATTTGATTTGCCTTTCCAATGAAAATAAATAACTTTTTAAACAACTTATTTTCATTAGAAAGGCAGATCTACAGAGATAAGGAGAGACAGAGAGAAAGATCTTTACTCACTCCCCAAATGACCACAGCAGCCACAACTGAGCTGATCTGGATCCAGGAGCCAAAAACTTCTTTGGGTCTCCCACATGGTGCAGAGTCGCAAGGCTTTGGGCTGTCCTCAACTGCTTTCTCAGGCCATAATCAGGGAGTTGGATGTAAAGTGGAACAGCCGGGACACAAACCAACACCCATATGGGATATTGGCACTTGCCAGGCATGGATTTAGCCAGTGAGCCCTTGTGCAGGGCCCATCCAATAAATCTTAAAAAAAAAAAAAGTCTAAGTATTCATGTAGGAAAACAACTAGAGTAAACCTCAAACTATTTCTGCTTCATTGCAACTGGGGACACATGGAGAAATAATACTAAATGGGGAGATCAGCTCATCTGATGTGCAAGGTGATGTGTGTGTAGGAAGTTGGGGCGGGGCAGTGAGCAGGGGAAAGTGGAAGAAAGGTTTGGTGAAACCTGACAAAACCCTAGCAGCTCGACAGAATCAAGGATAAGAGATTATAGCAAAGCATTTCCAATCTACTCAGCTTAAGTGGCTTTCAGCTTCTGGTTGGGCTTCTGATCACACACAAAAAAACCAGCACCATGATCATGACCTTCTTCTCCCGACTAGATCTCCAGGAGTGCCTCCAGACCCTCTCTGTTTTGCAGTGGATCCCTGGTTACATCATTTTAGGTGAGTGAATGCTGAGGGTTGGAATACACATGGGAATATTACCAGAGACCAAACATCCACCAGCAAGGAGGTTCCGGTGAGGTCATCTGGTTGGCCCCCACTCCCTGGGAAGAACGGGCCCAGAGTGAGGCTGTGACTGTTGTGATTTAAAGACTGTCTCTGCCTGTTCAGGGGCTGTCCCCTAAGAGCTAGCTGATAGAGTCTTTTTTGGGGTCAGAGCAGTGTTGGTGTTGCTAAGCAGGCATAAAGGGGATTTTCAACTTTAAGATCAGGCTCAGAGAATTCTGGAAAATCTGGGAGCTGCCTGCATGACTCATTAGAGTTATAATCAAAGGGCCAGTGTTGTTCAGTGGGCACAGGGCAGGGCAGCTGTCAGCACTGGGCAAATGCACTGACGACTCCAAGGTATTCCCCTGGGGAACCAGGACTTTCTGGGTGGTCGGCCACACGGGCAAGCTTGGAAACTGGATGAGGGGAACTCAAGTCATTCTGACGGATGAGCCAGGTAGGACCCAGCAGAACAGAGGTTAACTAGGGCCCTTCTAGGTCCAGAATTCCAGGAGAGAGCTGGAAAAGAGGAGGAGTGGGGAGGGCAAGGAATTTTGGACTCGAATAGAAAAATGACCTCCTTATTTTGTGCTAATATCCAGCTGAAATGTGGCAGTCCATTCAATGATGAGTGTGTGCTATAAACCACGGAAGCAGTAGCAACTCCTATAACTCTGTCAGGAATAGCTATCATATTTTAGGCAATAGTCGGATGACTATATTTTTAACATAATGGGTTTCCTTTGGAAGTTTGGGCATTTTATGTTTTGCATGTAGAAATGTTATTCAGAAAGGGAAATGAGAAAGAGTTCGCAGGCTTCGAGAGACTGCCAAAGGATGCCTGAGCCTTTGAACACCGAATCATGCTAAGCCCATCAGCGACTGGACTTCAGCTGTGTCAAGGAAAGGATGTGAAGGGAAGACTGGAGAAAGACTGACTGATGGCTGCTAAGTTATAGCTAGAGAGTTCTATTGTCCAGCTGGGAGACTATAGACAGTGTTAATATCTTATGTATTTTTGTATTAAAAACACCTAGAAGATAGGATTTGGGATACCTTCACTATAAAGAAATGCTAAATGCTTGAAAGAATATATGTTTACCCTAATTGTTCATTACACAGTGCATACATATAAAACCCATCACATAGTACCCTGTAAATAGACACAATTGTCATGTATCTGTTGAATTTTTGTAAGCAAAAAAGTTGAGAGAATGCAATATTTTGTGGGGAAAAAGTGATGGTGGGGGAAAAAGGAGTAAATTTATTTATTCTGTTTATTAGTTTTTTTTTTTTTGTCTGCCTTGGTACCTAATTTTACTTCCTGGAAAAAGCTCCTTTGAGAAGGTTCAGCTAGGGTAGTTGGAGAGGGAGGGACAGGGATGTTCTGGGAGACTTGGCATTTTGGAGGCAGCCAACTACTTCTAGTCTGGGTCCCAGAGGGAGCATGCACAGAGAGCAAGTGTGTGGGAGTCAGTGTGGCCCTCTAGCGGTGCCCTCCAGCCCAGAAGGTCTTGGTACGGTATTGGAACACTAATGCCCAAACCATTCTGGCTCTTCTGGGACTGCTTTTTGCTTCAAATTGTCCTCATTTTTCTCCCCCCCCCCTCCCAAAATCATTGTTTATTTTTTTCTCTGTCCCTTTTGCTCTCTCAAAGACGGCAACAGGGCAGATGGTGTATCTAAGAGCCGGATGTGTAAGGGCTCTAGAAGGAAAGGTGGTCACCTCCCAGGAGTGCCTCCTGCCGTTTAACCTCACCAGCATAAGTCTTCCTGGAAGAGCTGAAAGGCTGGATTGCAAGAGGCCCCTGCACTAATGTGTCTGCAGGGTCAACACAAATAACAAATGTGAATACTTTCTTTTGTTTTCATTGAAAAGAAAAAGTCTTATTGTGGCAAAAGAAACAACATGAAATTCATCCTTTTCCCCGTTAATGTGCACTTCAAGGGCACATTCTTTCTTCTATGAGACCATCACTGCCATCCATCTCCAGAATCTCTCGTTTTCCCATATTAAAACTTTGCAGCTCTCTAATTCACTTTTCTTCTAGCCCCTGGCAGTCACCAGGTGAACCTCTGTCTCTGTGGACTTGCCAGTTCTAGGTGCCTTCCCTAACAGAGCCATGCATCATTTATGTCTTCTTGACTGGCTTATTTGACTCAGCATGTTCTTGGGCTTCATCCTTGTGGTAGCCTAGACCTGCATTTTTCCTTTACATGACCTTAGGGGACACACTCTGTATTGCTAATCCATTTGTCTGTTGATGGGTTTCTACCTCTTGGCACGGTGAATGATGCTGCTATGTGCACGGGTGGGCACACAGACCTCTCCGCAACCCTGATTTCAACTCTTGGAAACCGAACATTATTTCAGAAAGCTCATGGGAAATGGATGAAAAGATCAATTTACTTTGATGCCCAAGAGATTGTTATTCATGTTACACACTTTCCAGGCACTTTCAAAGACCTTCCTCCGTAGATTATGGATTTCAAAAAACTTTGGCACCCAAATAAGCTTTTCTCCACAGACTTTTGTGAGAACTTTGGTATGCCCAGCTGTGGACTTGGCACATCACAAGGTCATTGTGTTTCTTGATGTTCTGAAGTGCCATGCTGCTGTCCACAGTGGCTACACCATTTTACATTCCCCCAAAACAGTGTGATGGGCTTCTGATTTTACCACCACTCCCATATCAGTGTGCCAGTTTGAGCCCCAGCCACTCCATATTCAATCCAACTCCTTGCTAATATGCCTGAGAAGACAGCAGAGGAAGGGCCACGTGCTTGGGCACCTGTCACCCACGTGGAAGGCCCAGATGAAGTTCCAGGCTTCTGGCTTCAGCCTGGCCCAGCTTTGGCTGTTGTGAATATTTGAGTAGACCAAAGGATGGAAGATATATCCCTACGACCCATCCCCCGACTGTTGCTGTGCCTTTTAAATTCTTTTTTTCAAAGATGTGTTTATTGGGGCTGATGTGATGTAAAGCCACTGCTATGGTAAAGCCACTGTATGGTATAATATATGATGTAAAGGCTGTATGGGTGCTGATTTGTGTCCCAGCTGCTGCACTTCTGCTACAGCTTCCAGGAAAAGTAGCAGAACATGGCACAGGTACTTGGGCTCTTGACTCCCATGTGGAAAATCCAGATGAAGCTCCTGGCTTCAGCTTGGGCCAATCCCAGCCATTGTGGCCATCAGGTAACTGAATCTGCAGAGGAAAGTTCTCTGTCTTTCCCTGCCCCTGCCCATAGCTCCTTCATATGAACACATAAATCTAAAAAAGATATTTACTTCGGTTAAATAAACTTTAAATCCACACACAGTTTCTTTGCAATGTGCATTTCCATGAACTTTTTGAAGACACTCAGTTTCACAAATTCCAAAATATTTTTGTACCCAAATCAACTTCATTCCATTTACTGCAAATGTTCTGCAACAGCCTGTTATCCCTGAACCTCCCCATCTGGCAGTGGCACTAAAAAGCCCTTCTGTGGGCGAGCCTGCCTTCCAAGGCTGGCTCTGCACCTATCTCTTCTGCACTGTGCCACTATCTCCCCAAACTGTTGCAATGTCCTCTTTTCTGGTCCGCTCTCCGCTTCCAGGGGTGTCTTTCAAAAGTGTCTTTGATTACATCTCTCTCCTGCCCGGTATAGTCAGTGGTTTCCCATGGCCTAGTTGGGGCTGTACAAATGTGTTTGCTTGAGTGTTCAAGTCCCTCCTCCACTCGCTGGCTCCAATCCCTCACCAGCTCATCCCCTCCAGGAAGGTTGTGTTTCAGGCTATCTAATCACAAAAGAAACAGGTGCCCTATCATTCCCACACCCTCACCTCTGCTCTGATCATTCCCTCCAGTGGGAAGATGCCAGGAGAGCTCTGGGCTACCTACGGGCAACCCCTTGTTTGAGATATTACTCAAGCCAGAGCTACTCTGCAATGCTTTCCAGCCAACGTGAGACCACCTACCTACCTGTGAAAGTCTAGAGTGCTCCGTGTGGGAAGGCTGGGCAGCGACACTTCCATCTTCTGCCTGTTCTACCCAATAAACTCCCCAATAATGTCTGTGTTGCTGTGTTGCACATGATTATACTTCTCACTTGCCCAGGCCTGTCACTGCACTGATGATCTTTGCAGATTTCAGATTTTTGCTTCCTCAGAAACCTTCAAGGTTACCCTTTGTTATCTCTCTCTCTCTCTCTTTTTCTCTTTCTCTTAGCTACCTCTACTTTGTGTGGGGGGCCTGCCCTCTTTTTCTAACTTCTGATACTACAAAAACACAGGACACAGTCTTGGGGGACGGGTTAGCTATCTTCTGCCAACTACTTGTTTTGAGATCCTGTACAAGTATTATTTTTCTATGTGACCTTGAGCAAGTAAGACACCTGCCTCTACCATAGCAGAAACAGAGCCTAACCTCCCTCTTGGCAATGTTCTAAAGATGAATGAGATGATTAAAAAAAAATAAAAACCCTCAACAGATGTTCATTTTCTTTCTTTCTATTATAGAAATTGCATTACTGGGAGTCCACCCACTCCCACTTATCTTAGTCCATTTTTTCTTGCTCTAACATAATACCATGGAGGTGGGAATGTGGAAGCAATGCAAGGTTGTTGGCTTCCCAGATCTGATGCTTGAAAAGTCCACTGTCAAGATACAAGCCTCTGGGAAAGGTTTCCTAGCCATGCCATCCCCTGGTGGGGGAAAGAAGGACAACAGAACACAACCAAACAGAAGGGCAAGCAAGAGCTGAAGTCATTTTTATCAGAAGCCCTTCTAACCTCATCAGGTCCCACCTGTCAACACCAATGAATTAGACATTAAATTGCAAACACAATGCCCTTAGTGGATGCCCTCAGACTGTAGTACCATGACACAATCAACCTGGCTACTTGGTCAATAGATAAGCGACCACCACTTCAGAGACAGGCCCCCTAGATGCCAAGTTCATGGCACCTCCCAAGGGAATAAACGATAATCAGATTCTAGGTGACAAAGTAAAGGGTCCATCAAAGTGTTTCTCACCACAACAGCCCCATGGCCCTACACCCAGTTGGCTGCAATAGCTTGAAACTTTTACCTCCATGCCATGTATTTTAAATCTGCTTGAGAAACAGTAGCCTATTTCAGGTTCCTAGTGCCTCTTGGCTGAATTACTGAAACTCTTCGTTGATCTTTCTGCCTACAGTCCTTCCTGCTCCCACAGTTATACCAAATTATCTTCCTGACACACAGATCTGATCCCACTACACATCTGCTTAATAGAGCATACCGGCTCCTCATTTCCCCCAGCACCTGGCCCAATCTCCCCAGCTCCCTTCCTAGCTTTATCTTTTTTCTGTGTGGCTTTTGAGGGTATGGTGATACAGCCAGACCTTGGACTCTGCTATCACCAGGTCTTTGTTCAAATTCTTCTTTGTGCGTGGATGGCCCTTCCTCCGCCCTACCATCTGGCAAGAGCCTACCATTCTTTCAAAATTCAGCCTGCAGTCCTAACTTCCGCAAGAAACCAAGTGTTCCTAGCAGACAGATACTTCATTCAGTATGTGTATTAGTACAAGTTAGCACACACAAAGTCCTTCAAATAACTCTTGGCATATAAAATAGTCTCAGCAAACTCTACCCACGTTTTCCCCCTGGAAAAAAAAAAAAAAAAGACCTTGAAGGGGAGTGTCCTCTCTGAGTCTCAGTTTCTTCATCTGCGAATTGGCTATGATAGAAGAATTTCCATGTCAGAGTCAATCCTGCTATTAGATGACTAATTGAGATAAAACACATGAAGTGCCCAATACAGGGCTGTTTTGTACTGAATACTCGATACATAGCGTGGAGACCTATCCTTACAGTGATTTCTACATTTCCATTTGTACCATTTTTCATCTTCTTCCTTCCAGGCTCCAAATCTACCCCTATGGCTTCATATCAGGCTGCATCAGTCAATGTTTGTTGAATTCTTTCTTTCTCACTCCTACAAATTTCTTTTGCATATAGTTCATTTAGATCCAATACAAAATTCCTCTTTGCTAGATGAACCATGCTCAGGGACTTCTGAAGGGGCACTGGGCCAGCTGGCTAGGTTTGGCAGGTGTTGCTTGCACTCAGACCTCAGTCAATGCCTTGAAACATAATGCTTCCGTGTATTAGAAGTGACAGGTCTTTCACCTCACCACTGGAAATGGCTGCTTACCCATCACCACACGCGCATGAACATCCTGTAACCCAAGGCCTCTATCCGGAACTGAGGCATTGGTGGATTCTCTACTTACCAACTTTCACCTGCCACTTGGTGAATTTGGAGATCGGGCATCTTCCTGCGCTCAGTCTAAACAAATATCTACCAAGAGCCATCTTCCCATGCTTGCCACTGTGTGAAAGGCTGGTCATAGAAGCATGGGGAATGTGTTGGAAGGGATGTGATGGTGAGGGAACCCGCAAAGATACTATCAGTGAGGTATCCTTTGAGCTGAACCCATTAAAATTGAAAGGAGTTTTTAAAAAGATTTATTTATTGGAGCTGATGTTGCAGCATAGAAAGTAAATCCACCACTTGTGATGCTAACATCCCATACGGATGCCGGTTCATGTCCCAGCTGCTCCACTACCCATTCAGCTCCCTGTTAATGCATCTGGGAAAAGCAATAGAGGATGGCCCAAGTCCCTGGGTCCCTGCAATGTGTGAGACCCAAATGAAGCTCTCCTAGCCCCTGGCTCCAGCCTGGCCTGGGGCTGGCCACTGGGCCATGTGGGGAGTGAATCATCAGATGAAAGATCTCTCTCTCTCTCTCTTTCTGTGTGTGTGTGTGTGTGTGTGTGTGTGTGTGTGTGTGTGTGTGTGTGTCTGCCCCGCTTGTTGTAATTCTAACTACTGCTTCATTCCCCAAGTGGATGCAATGGCTGGGACTGTATCAAGCCAAAGCCAGGAGTCAAGAATTTTGTTGGTTCTCCCAAGTGGGTGACAGGGGCCCAAGCACTTAGGACAACTGCTGCTTTCCAGGCACATTAGCAGAAGCTCCATGGGGTGCTGGCTTACTGTGCCACAGCACCACTCCAAAGGGATACCTTTTAACAAGAAATTTTCTCTCATAATCAAGACTTCATGTTATTCACTGAAGACTGCAATAGTTGCATACACACTCCTCCTCAGATCATCTCTGTCCCTGCAACAATAAATGAACCACACTGAAGTAGCAATGGCATGAGGGGTGACAATGATGAGGTTATAAAGATATTTGACTCTAGTTCAGGGGATACTTTGAATATCAGACTGTTTTCCAAACTTTTATTCTGTCAGCCATGAAAAAATATTGAAGGTTCCAGAGGAGGCAAACAATGTTACATGATTGTGCTTTAAAAAGATGTATGGCTAGGAGCTTTAAATATTTGGGGGAGGGATGAAGGAATTCAATTTTTTTTTCTACACAAAAGCATGTTCACCATTATGTAACATGTACCTTAGAAAGGGATGCAGAAATCACCTCTGTTTTTCTCCTGTATGTGTGTATATTCATTCAGTTAGTGTCTTGAACACTGTGCAGTTTCCTGATTTTTGTTGTTGTTGTTGTTCTGAGAACTCTCTTGTTTACATACAGAGCTGATCTTCCCATTAGAGAGAACTTGCAATCTGAAATAATCATGGCAATTAATCTATTCATGTCTTTGATTACAATCTTTTGTTTTGACAGTAGAAATCTTTACTACTTTCTCCAAAGATGTTCTGGCTACTGTCTGGTATAGGAAACAGCCTGAAGGGGAAGAGACCAACAATTGAAGAGCAAGCAATTGGCTGCAGTCCAGGCCAGAGGGCAGAAGGCCTGGGAGACAGCAGTAACAATTGGGGTAGGGGTCCAAATGGAGGGATAGTTTTTCTTGGTTTTGTTTGTTTGTTTTTGTTTTGTTTTACAAAGAAACAGAAGTCAAAAATGGCCTTAAACGCTGAACTTTTGACACCCTGGATCCTGAAAGATGAATAGGAGCTAGCCAAGCAAAGGGATAAAGTAGGAGTCTTGAAGGGTACAGTGTGTGAGGGAGTCCTGAAGCCAGAGAGAATTAACTAAAGGACCTGAAAAAGGAGCAGTAGCATGAACCACAGAGCCCAAGGTTGGTGGCCAGGAGCTGAAGTCACCCGTGCATTCTAAACCAGGAGTAGGAGTATGAACTTGACCCTAAAGGTTATGGGAAATCATAGGAATTATAATTACTCTCACAGCCTATTTAGATTTAAAAAAAAAGCCACAGATCTGTGTCTTTGGCAAATTAATCCACATTCTCGGTTATATGCTATAGAGTGGGAGGTAAGCTTACAGTTAGTTCACAGGCTGTGCCATGGCTCAAGAGGAAGCAGGAAGCCTCTTTAGAAGATACTGGAGCTAGGACCCAGTGGTAATTTGGAAGTGGGGAATAGCATAGCTTGGGAGTATTGATAGGAAATGGTTACTGGCTAAAGGGAAACGCTGATTAGAGCTTAGTGGCTAAAGATACTGGAGTAAGACAATCTGGGTTTGTAAATCCACCCTTCTCAACCAGCTAGCCGTGTGAACTTGGACTTGTATAACTGCCCCTAATCTGTTCTTCATTCACAAGATGAGAATGATTATTGTGTTTATGGGGTCAGTATGAGCAATAAATAAAATATCCCACATGAAGCAGTTTATATGATGAGTGTACAATACATTTGGCTATTACTATGTGGGAAAAGTGATAGAGTAAGTGGAATCACAGATGGTTTAAAGAGAGAATCATTCATATTGGTACCATCTTTAAGTTAGGCGAATGATCATATTTGGAGAATTTACCCCTAAACCATAAGTAAATAAAACTCATCCAAGATGAAATGGATATAAACCCTAATTTTTAAAATGCCATCTACAGATCCAAATGGTTTCAAAAGAAATAGCACCAATTTTACACAATCTCTTCCAGAAAGCTGAAGAGGAAAGGACCTCTCCCAATTCAATGAGAGGCCAGATTCTAATACAAAGGTCAGGTAAGACAGAGAAAATACAAAAGAAGAAAACCACAATATCCCCCGTGAATGTAAATGCAGAGGTCCTCAATTGAATTGGCAATACGAGCAAACTTCAAAAAGTTGACAGGAAAAAGTACAAAAGATACATTTATTTTGGTGCAAAAATTTTGAAATCCTTGCAGTGTTTTTTCATAATACACATTTGCATGAACTTTTTGAAGACCAGCTATACGCATGGATTCTGAAAATTTTCCCAACAAAGTAAGTTTATATGTTAATTCAATTTCTCCGTGAACTTTTGGATGTACCTGCGAATCTTTTTTTTTTTTTAAAGATTTATTTTATTTTTATTGGAAAAGGCGGATATACAGAGAGGAGAGACAGAGAGGAAAATCTTCCGTCCAATGATTCACTCCCCAAGTGAGCGCAACGGCCAATGCTATGCCAATCCGAAGCCAGGAGCCTCTTCCGGGTCTCCCATGCAGGTGCAGGATCCCAAAGCCTTGGGCCGTCCTCTGCTGCTTTCCTGGGCCACAGGCAGGGAGCTGGATGGGAAGCAGGGCCACTGGGATTAGAACCGGCACCCATATGGGATCCCGTGCGTGCAAGGAGAGGCCCTTAACTACTGCGCCATTGCGTGGGCCCAGTACCTGCAAATCTTACAAAGGATTATGTATCAAGTGAAATTCACCCAGGAAAGCAAGTGCAAACATTTGAAAAATCAGTGAAAGCAGACTACCATATCAACCAACTGAGGGGAAAAAAAAAGCACATGATTATATGAATTGATGTAGAAAAAAGCATTTGACAAACTTCAATATGCAATCAGTTCCAAAAAAGGAAGCTTCTATCCGACTAGGGATAAAGGGTACTTACTCAGCTTTATTAAGAACATCTACAAAAATACCTAAGCTAATGCCACAATAATGGTGAAAAAACAAATGCTTTCTCTCAAACATTGAGAACTGTATTTGTTAGCTTTTTGTTGCTATAATGAAAATATCTGCAAGTTACTTAGCGAGAAGGAAGGCTTATTTTGACTCATGGTTTTGGAGGTTCAGTGTCCAAGATCAGGTGACCCCATTTGTCTGGCATTTGATGAGGACAGTGGATGATAGAACACATGCAGAGACAGGATCACACGGCACGCCAGTGAGCACAGTTGTCTTCCACCCTTAAGTGGGCTTTCCTTATAAATATCATCACGATTCAATCGAGGAGCTCCCCCCAAACAGCCAGAGTTCAATCCAATCATTTTTCAGGGCTGGCATCATAATTACATTAACTTTCACCCTTAATTCATTAACAGACGAATACAGGTGATACCCAAACTATGATCCAAACCTTTATAGACACAGCAACGATGTCTACATTCACACATCATATCCAATGGTGCTAAAAGTCCTAGCAAGTGCAATAAGGCAAAAACAAAACAAGACAGAAAAAAGACAAAGGCATGTAGATAAGAAAATGAGAGTGAAAATTGGCTTTGCTTGACAATTACACAAGAGTTAAAGTGGAAAATTCCAATGAATGCATTTTTTAAAAACCCAAACTTTCCAAGAACTAACGAATGAGATTACCCAAGTTACAGGATACAGATCACACATTAAAAAAAGAGACAAACAAGAACCCCTCATCATGTTTGTATACACTAGCAGAAAACAATTAAAAAGAGTATTTTAATTGACATAGTATTGGGTAAACAATATGTTAAAAATAATGCAAGTTCCATTCTTCGAAACATCTGGGTTGAGACAGTATCAATGACAGGTTCAAAAATGATACTGAGGCCTTGTTGGGGCTTTTAACTGACCGGATCTTTACTCTGTTAGACCTATCTTCAGACCATAGAAGGTCTCCCCAAGAGGCCACTGAACTTATCTGGACAACAAGACGCTGAACTTTATGCTAGGCATGTGTTTGCAAGCAATGAATCTCAACTGAACTTGAACTATGGTTATGCAACAAGGTGGAGGAATCCACCTTGGGGAGAGGGGTATGGGAGGGGTGGGGGGAATCCCCAGCGCCTATAAAACTGTACTACATAATACAATGTAAGCAACAATAAAAAAAAAAAAAAAAGAGTATTTTAAAGGACAATGCTACTCAGGCAACTGAAAATTCACCTACCATATGACCCAGCAATTGCACTCCTGGGAATATATCCAAAGGATATGAGAAAGCAATGTGCACCCCTGTATTCATTGCAGCACAATCAACAATTGCAAAAACTTGGAAACAACCTAGATGCCCACTGACAGAGGACTGGATAAAGAAACTGTGGTTCATCTATTCTATGGAGTACTACTCAGCTATTAAAAAGAATGAAATACAATCATTTGCAGCCAAATGGGCCAAATTGGAGACCATTATGCTAAGGGAAATGAGCCAATCCCAAAACATCAGATACCACATTTGCACTAATATAACTTCCATCAAAAATCTCAATGCTAATATGACTAGGGGTTATTTTGCTCATCTTCTTATGGAATGGCTCTTTCTTGTTTCAATTTGCAGTTTTGTAGTGTCAAATCTAATTGTTTTTGCTGTAAATCTTATCTTTTTGCACTTCCTAGTTATTTGTATCTCTCCCAATAAGTTCTTGTGATTCATTAATTGATCATCCATAAGAGATGGATTGCTTGTAAACACCTGAGATTGTAAATGTCCATTTCAACACTGTTTTGCTACATCTCATGAGTAATGAAGGTCTAGTTTTTAACTGTAATTCCTTCAGCGCCACAAGGGTCATGCACTAGCATCTATTCCTACAAGAAGGTTTTTGATTCCTGTTTTCACCACTCTTGTGATGCATTTTTATTTTTGTAGCATGTTTGTTAACTTCATGTTGATGAAAATTTATTATTTTCACCCTGTTGTGGACTGTGCTCACTGGTTCTGTAAGTTAGGGAATATATAATGAAAGTGTAGCAGGACTGATATGTTCAGATACGCAGACAAAGTGCTGTATGTTTTTATGCATATGGATCAAAGATGGACTCCCAGTGAAAGAATTGAATACATCCTAACAGTAAGATGATGGACTCTCTGACAATGTCCATGCCTACATTGTCGGGAAACACTTCAATAACAGCATGATGGACTTGTGACTGTTCATGAAGGACATCCATTGTAAAACTAGAGGAGAAATTAAGGGGGACGAAGGGAGGGACCAGGGGAAGGGCACGGGCAACCCTAGAGCCTATAGAACCATACCGTAAAACCAAAAAATATTTTTAAATGCAAAAAAAAAAAAAGACTTTTGAAAGATCAATATAAACAAAAATAAAATATGCAGAGGGTCCTCCATTTCCATAGATTCTTTTGTTGTTTTTCTTGTTGCTAAAGATTGATTTTACTTATTTGAAAGGCAGAGTGACACAGAGAAAGAGAGATCTTATATTTGCAGGTTCACTCTACAAATGGCCACAATGGCCAGGGTTGGGCCAGGCCAAGGCCAAGACTCTGAACCTCCATCTGGGTCTTCCACATGCTGGCAGGGCCCCAATTGCTTCGGTCATCTTCCATTGCTTTCCTAAGCGCATTAGCAAGGGATTTGGATCTGAGGCAGAGCAACCAGAAATTGAACCAGACCTCCAAAAACGGATGTCACATTGCAAGTAGCAGCTTAACCTGATTCACCACAACCCAGCCATTTTACAGAGGCAATGCCATCACAGATTTGACCAACTTGAATATCCAAAACATTCCCCGAGTTCAACCACATCTCAGCTGCATCTCATGCTCTGTTTAGGTGGCTTTGCTGCTTCACTAAACAACATTCTGTAGAACTGTAGCTCTTTAAAAGAGTTTCTATGGAGATTTGTACTTTCCCTATGGAACAGCTATGTTGGGAATTCTTTGTCTTCTTCCTCCCACTACCCAATCATCTCACTACATTCTCCGGAGAAAGCAGTTTGTTTTCTCATTTTCATTATAACACATGATCTCAGTGTAGCACATGTGCAATTTTTTTTCAAAGATGGTTTCTGTCTGAACAATTAGCTTTAAATCCCTGTTTGTGCCATTTACTCACCTAGATCCTTAAACTTAGCTATGTTTACATGATTTACACACTTAAAAAAACACTAACCAATAGATGTTTTCTTAGTTACTTTAGGATTTAAAAATATAAAGTGCTTTTTTCCCCAACCATATTCCTGATTTAAGAAAAACTGAATGATTCTCAGTGGTTTAAAATGTGTTAGGAATAAGCATGCCTTAAAAGATGTTTTCTATCTCTGAATTCTGTGACATTAGATATTTAATATTTGGAGGACACTAAGTATTGAGAACAAAATTGTGGGTTGAGAGGGGTGGCTGAGCACAATGCAAAATGGGAAGAACTAACATTTTAAGCACTGTAAGCACTGAAACACTTTTTCTTCTGCCTGCTACTTGCAAAAGCTCTTTGATAAGAACTTTAATGAATGTCAGTTTACTTTATTTGCTTATTTATTTATTTGAAAGGCAAAGTTACAGAGAGAGGAGGAAAGGGAATCTCGCGCCCACTGGTTCACTTTCCAATGGTCACAACACACATCTGTAGCTATTTTAAACACACAGATGTTTTCCTTCTTGTCACTGTGCCCTCAACAGTACAATACAACAACTATTTATGAAGCATTTTCATTGTATCAGATATTATACGTTGTCTAGAGATTATTTAAGAGACACAGGAAGATGTGCATTGGTCAAATACTACAAATACTACATACGAATACTACTTCATTTTACACAAGGAACAGATTTGTGTGTCTACAGGAAGTCCTGGAACCAATTCACCAAAGATACTGAAGGACAAACAAAGCACTAATGAATGAAATAAACTATCTAAATAATTAGATATATTGTATTCACAGATTAGAAAATCCAATATAGTAAAGATGTCAGTTCTCCCCAAATAGAACCATAAATGTAATTCAATTCAAATAAAACTCCCAGCAGGGCATTTTAGATAAGAGTTATGCATCAGTATTACATTTTTTAAATTTGATGGGCCCAGTGCGGTGGTGCAGTGGTGCAGTGCTGCAGTGGCTAAATCCTGGCCTTGCACATGCCAGGATTTCATATGGGCTCCAGTTCATATCCTGGCTGCTCCACTTCCCATCCAACTCTCTGCTTGTGGCCTGGGAGAGCAGGAAAGGATGCCCAAAGCCTTGGGACCCTGCACTCATGTGGGAGATCCAGAAGAAGCTCCTGGCTCCCTACTTCTGATTGGTTCATCTCTGGCTGTTGTGGACTTGAGGAGTGAAGCAACAAAAGGAAGAAATTTGTGTCTGTAAATCTATCTTTCCAATAAAATAAAACTTTTAAAAATTCTTAAATTTGATAGTAGCCCTGTAGTTGTTTTAAAGCAAGAGAATATTTTTATTTATGGAAACTACACACTAAGGTGTTTAGCACTAAATGATTACACTCACTGCAATGTACTCCAAAGTACAACCACGTATGTATATACTTATATTTTTATATTTAGAGACAATCAAATGGAAAATGTGAACAATTAATAGGTCTAGGTGAAGGTTATATGGGATTCTATTAAAATATTCCTGCAAACTTTCTGCTCTTTTTCAAAACAAAAAAAAAGTTTAATTTCAAAAACTCCTGATGGCTTAGACAAACCAATTAAAAAT
This sequence comes from Ochotona curzoniae, assembly GCF_017591425.1. NCBI lineage: Eukaryota > Metazoa > Chordata > Mammalia > Lagomorpha > Ochotonidae > Ochotona > Ochotona curzoniae. The sequence goes on from NW_024466766.1 coordinate 24,740, forward strand.
ATATAGAAAAACAAAAGCTCCACAGTAACTGAAATAATTTTGACAAAAAATAAAGTTGGTAAGATCACAATATCTGATTTTAGTACTTAATAAAGACTGCTATAATCAAAAGAGTGTTATATTGATAAAGGAGTAGACACAGAATCCTGGAACAAAATAAAGAAACAGACTCACACAAATAAGGCCATTGATTTTTGACAAATACACGAAATCAATTCAGTGAAGGAAGACAATTATTTTCAATAACATTATTAGAACAACTAGATATCCATATGTAACAAAACTTCACATCATATTCAAAAACTAGCTTAAAATAATACTAACAAGGGGCTGGCACAGAAGCCTAGTGGTTAAAGTCCTTGCCTTACATGCGCCAGGATCCCACATGGGCACCAGTTTATGTCCAGGTTGCTCCACTTCTCATCCAGCTCCCTGCCTGTGGTCTGGGAAAGTGGTAGAGGATGGCCCAAAGCCTTGGGACATTGTACCTCTGTGGGAGACTCAGAATGGCTCGGTCTGCTAATCCTTCATTTGCAAGCACTGGCATCCCATATGTCATGGAATTGTGTCCTGGCTGCCCCACTTCCCATCCAACTCCTTACTTGTGGCCTGGAGAAACAGCTGAGGGACCCTACAGACCATGTGGGAGACCCTGAAGAAGCTTCAGGCTCCTAGCTTCTGGTCGTCTCAGCTCGGGCTGTTACGGTCATTCATTGGAGTTATTTGGGAAGTAGAGCAGCTAGGATACGAACTGGCACCCATATGGGATGCTGGTATTGCAGGCAGAGGATTTGCCAGTTGAGCCATTGTGCTAACCCCCACTGCACCTCCCCAACCCAGGCCAGTTTTTTGGCCAGAAAGTCAGCCAAAGGTTTCTTCTGCTTCCTAACATGGAGATACTTAAAATTATTTTTTTGAGGGGGGCGGTGGAAGAGAGAGGAGAAAGAGAGAGTGCGCTTCAGCTAATTGATTCACTCCTGAAATGCCCACATTGGCTAGAAATGAGCTAAGCAAGGCTGAGAATCAGAAACTCAACCCAGGCTTCCTGCCTTGGTGGCAGGGACCCAAACACTTGAGCCATCATCTGCTGCCTTCCAGAGTCTGCACTGGCAGTGCCCATTCATTCTTCTCTTCTGCTGTTTTCATATCTCCAAACAAACCTGCTAACAGGTAAACTTTTGAGTTTCTTCCCTTTCTCTGTAACGTTCAGCTACTATGATGTGACACCTGGTCAAAGAAGTCCTGCCCTTGGCTAGATTCTCCCTTCTTCACAATATGTGTATTCAGCCCATCATTCACATGAATACAGATTTTTTTTTAATGAAATTCAATTCCCACTGCTGTTAAGATCTACCACGTTTGCATTTCACAGCTTGATATGTCTCTCTCTGCTGCCTTCTGAAAAAAGGCGAAATACTGTGACATTTGGAATGGAACAAAGGAGAACACAGGAAAGCAGCTTTCTAACCTGTGTTTTCTTCCCATCATCAAACAGCCTGCACACTGCAGGGAGCCACTCTCTGTGGGAACGCACAGATTTAACAGCTTGATAACAGAGAGTCAAGCTTTTAGAAACAATTTTCCAACCTTTGGCCATCCTTTGACCTTGGCTGAGGATCTGCTCTGAAAGCCTCAGGGTTGTGCTGTTCCCTCCGTTAAGATCTCACTCTCTCAGGGAACCCACATCCAAGGACCCAGAGGTCAGCCTGGAATCCAGCAGAGCTAGGTCAGAGTGAGAGTAAGAGGGCAAGTTTAGGCCTGAGGGAGGGGTGATGGGAGCTGTGCTAAAGCACAGAAGGAACTGAAGGCATCATCCCTTTGTGTCTCCTCAGGGGCTATTCCCATTCTGTTCATCCCCTACTTTCTGATGTTCTCTAAGTTCTGGTCCGTGGCTGTGTTCTCATTGGCCTGGCTCATCTATGATTGGAACACCCACAGTCAAGGTAAGAGATGGAGCAGCATGGTCAGCTGAGGATAGTCTCATAGGAAGAAAGAGGTGGAGAGAGAGAAAAAAGGAGAGAAAGAGGGAAAGGAGGAGGAGCCAAGAGGGGAGGGGTGGAACGGAGAGGAAAGAGCAAATAACAGGAACACAGGTCTTTGCCACGCTGCGCAGGAACAATTAAGAGGGTGAGGTTTCAGCTAAGTGCTCTCGGCTTCAGGTTTATTTCCCTAGCACCCTAGCACTCGTTGGCTCCCAAGGAGGTAGCATTTTGAGGCTGGACCTGATGAAAGTCCCTACTGCTTATAGGTGTGAGAGGCCCCTCCAGTGATGTGAGAATGGCAGGTAACACTCTCCATCTCTGGGAGACCCAGAGGAGCTAAATACCCCACCTGCTCTTTCCTTCCTTTCTCCACCCACAGGTGGTAGACGTTCAGCTTGGGTACGGAACTGGACCCTCTGGAAGTACTTCCGAAATTACTTCCCTGTAAAGGTGACTGCCCTTCTCTGGGTGCCCTCAGACGCTGTTATCCAGACTCTCACTCCTTTCTCAGCTCCTTGTTTTCAAAGACTTTGGTGGGCAGCAATAAAGGTCAACATCCTGAGGAATAATACACAGCAGGATGGGCAGGAGGGGAGGCAGGTGAATAGCGGCCATTCCTGCAGTAGCAAACGTATGTCAACCTCCCTATTAGCATGACTTCTTTGCCAATCTGATGGTAGTGATGAAATCCAACTAAACTGGGATTTGGGGCTGCCAATAGGATACTCAGTCTCCATGACTTCTCTTCCTTCTTGTTAGTCAATATTCTCACTCAATCTCCCTCTAACAGCTTGTGAAGACTCATGACCTTTCTCCCAGACACAACTACATCATTGCCAACCACCCCCATGGGATTGTCTCTTATGGTGCCTTCATCAACTTTGCCACTGAGGCCACTGGCTTTGCTAAGATGTTCCCATCCATCAATCCCTCTCTAGCAACATTGGAAGGGATTTTCTGGATTCCTATTGTGCGAGATTATGTGATGTCAATGGGTGAGTATACAGAATCATTCCACTTTCCTAGCCTACCTCAGGGCTCCAACCCTAAAAAGCTCTGACAGTGCCTGGCCTATGCTGGAAGAGGATTTGGCAGAAAATGAGTCTGGAATACACTCCACCAATAACAAGTAGGGTGGCCAAGCATCAGATTCTGTCCAAGTTCCTTGGCTGGGAGTATGCAAAATGCATGACTTGCCAGAATTCCTTTCCGAGGGCGAACCAGAAGGCTGGAGTTCAGGATCCACAGAGGATGAAGAACAAGTATTAAACACAAATGCAGGGAGAATCAATCATGAATGGGGCAGCTCAGATGAACTTCACCAGAATCCTTGCTGGAGTACCAGTTGGATTCTTTTGGCAAGTTATTTGTACAGCAACTTTCATCCTAGGGTGTCAAAGACATTTTATTGTTTTTTTTAAGGCTTATTTATTTTTAGGGTTCGGTGCAATTACTCAGTGGCTGAATCCTCACCTTGCATGCACCTGGATCCCATATGGGTGCCAGTTCTTGTCCTTGCTGCTCCACTTCCCTTTCAGCTCCCTGCCTGAAGCCTGAGAAAGCAGTGAAGGATGGCCCAAAGGCTTAGGATCCTGTACCCACATGGGAGGCCCAGGAGAAGCTCCTGGCTTCAGATTCGTTCAGCTCTGGCCATTGAGGGTGCTTGGGAAGGGTGAACAAGTAGACAGGCTACAAACATGGAACTGGATGAGAAGTAGAACAGCCAGGACATGAACTGATGCCCATATGGGACCCTGGTGCTTACAGGAGAGGATTAACCAATTGAACCATTGCACTAAGCCCATCAAAGACATATTAACATCTCTCATACTAGCTAGTACATTCCTAGCCCATGTTCTCCACTCCTTAAGAAAAACTTGCATTCTTACATTGGATACCAAGGGATAAAAGATATGCATACATCAGAATCCAAGATAACTTTCCCCTGCCAAGTTCTCAATTATGGTATTGTGACAAATGTCCTCCCATTTAGATATGTATTCATTCTTCTGCAGAACAAAAAACCATCTGAAGCTCAACACAAATGTAAGATACATTTGTCTGGGGTCAAGGGCAAGTGGGACCACTGGAGTACCACAGGATGTTTATGTTAACCTCTCTGGAGCACAGGTCTCTTTCAATGGCTAGAGCCTGGAAGCAATTTCTGCCACCCCTATAGAAAAGAGAAAGTGAGTACAGGGCAAAGATGAGAGAGAGGGGTGATGAAAAACACTGTGACTACTGTTGAACATCAAGTTGTCATCTATATGCGATCATTCATCTACATTTCAATTCGGCTTGGGTAGATTCCTTTGTTGGCTTTCTCAGAAGAAATTCCAACCAATGGCTCCTGCTTGGCAGCTTGTTCTGAGGAGGAAGTGGGCTGATCAGTTAGCCCTGATGAGTCCTGGAGGGAAGATTCTGGAGAGCATCCAATGCTGTCAGCCTTGGCTGGGTAAAAGACAACCGGTTAATTGTAGAGAGGGAAGGTGTGGCCTTCAATGCTATTGATCTAGAAGTTAGTATGGTGGGTGTGGATGCAAGCAGAGAAGCTGCAGTACAGCATCATCTCCATCTCCTTGGAGTAAATGAAATTCCTAAATCCCCAGTGCAAGCAGCTAGGCAGGGGTTAATCCAGTACATGGAAGACGAAGAGAAGATAGAAACAGCAAAAGTCAAGAAACAAAAGTTTTCTCAAATAGAAAGAGCTGGGGGGACCCTTCATCTCATGCTCAGGGGCCAAGTATCTGCTGCCACTTAACTTTTTTGTTTTACAGGTTTGTGCCCAGTAAGCAAGTCAGCCTTGAATTACCTGTTGACCCAAAAAGGTTCAGGTAATGCCGTGATTATTGTGGTGGGTGGAGCTACAGAAGCCCTCTTGAGCCAACCCAGAACCCCCATCATCTTCCTCAAAGAGCGGAAAGGTTTTGTGAAGTTGGCACTGAAGACTGGGTGAGTGTCCCTAGGTTCTGGAGCTCTGTTGTCTGTGTGTCATAGGTTGAGGGGTCCCCCCTTCACTCTGATGGCTTCTCTCTATCCCTCCACACTGTGCCTTGCCGTGTCTGAGCCTGCACACTTACTGCCATGGATACTTTTCTCATTTGAAATTGAAGAAGGACAGCAAAAGACCTTTTATGTTCTGCCCATTAGCCTAATAGGCTGAGACAGTGGGATTTCCCTCAGTATCAACCTGCTGAGAATCTGCCCAGAGAGGAAGGCACTGGTCTGGATGCCCTGAGAACTGCAAGGACCATACACCTTGATTTGATAACAGAGTGCATTTACTCAGAGTTTATTGAATCCCTGTTGTGTCTCAGGCACAGAGCTAGGCATTGAAGATATGAACATAAATAAGATCTGGTCCTTGTGGATTTTAGGTCCCATGTAGAATACATATATTGCATATACACTTACAAAATATAGGAGCTGGCATTGTGGCTCAGCAGGTTAAAATAACACTTACGGTATCAGCAACGCATATCAGAGCACTGGTTCAAGTACTTCTGATCCAGCTCCCTAGTGATGCACCTGGGAAGGCAGCAAAGGATGCTTCAGGTGTTTGGTGCCCTGCCACCCATATAGGAGACTTGGATGAAGTTTCTGGTTGCTGATTTTGGCCTGATCTAGACCTGGCTTCAATATGGGATGCCATAGATGTCACAGATGGCTGCTTAGCCTGATGTATCACAATGCCAGATTTGAGGACAATTTTGTTCATTTAAAACATTATGTTTCCTGGACCTGAAATAATGCAGATACTTAGAGCTTTTTTTTTTTTAAGATTTATTTATTTATTGGAAAGTCAGATATACAGAGAGGAGGAGAGACAGAGAGGAAGATCTTCCGTCCAATGATTCACTCCCCAAGTGAGCGCAACAGCCAGTGCTATGCCAATCCAAAGCCAGGATCCAGGAACTTCTTCCGGATATCCCACATGGGTGCAGGATCCCAAAGTTTTGGGCCATCCTCGACTGCTTTCCCAGGCCACAAGCAGGGAGCTGGATGGGAAGTGGAACTGCCGGGATTAGAACCGGCGCCCATATGGGATCCTGGGGCGTTCAAGGTGAGGACTTTAGCAGCTAGGCCACACCACCGGGCCCAGATACTTAGAACTTAATAGATACTTGTTGAATGAATAAAGTGTTGTACAGATATATGTACAAAGTACTACTGAAGCACTAATTTCTGTAAAGACACTGACCTAGAGCACAAGTTTCTTAGGTGGGTGCATCTGAGTTATGATTTGAAGTATTAGGAGGTGTTGCCTGCCAGACCAAAAGGGAGAAAGAGGCCAGGCATCCAATGAAGACCTACAACATGGCAGGTGCTATGCCAGGCCCTAGAGATTCAATGATGAATCCAAGCTGTGCACTGAGGGAATCAAGGGAGGGAATGCTGTCACACAGGGCTGGGGTAGTGTTCACAAGGGACAAAGATGGGCCCTGAATGAGGGGCACCTAGTCCACAGTGGGGACACCAGAGGGAATCAAATGCAGTTTGTTCAAGGGGATGACACCAAAACTTTAACATCAGTGTGTTCAAAGACACAACTGAATTGGCTACTTAAAGACAGAAGGAAGGCACCTCAGGTACAGTGAGCGGAGGGTGTGAAGACACAAAGAGAAACTTGACATACTCCAAATGGCTAAACAGTCAGGGAGAGAAGAGTGAGGGGAGAGGAAGCAGGCCCAGTAGGAAGGGGTAGTATATAAAAGCCCTGCTCAGCCATGTGGTGTAAAATGAGGAGCTTGGGAAGCGTTTCCAAGTCAGGAATGATGTGGCCAGCTAGGAGGCTTAGCAGAGTGGGTCACTCCATGGTTGCATGTAGTAAAGGTGGTTAGCGCTCCTGAAATTCCTTTATTCCCATCTCAGGACAAAGCACAGCAGGTGCCCTCAGAAAGTTCAGTTGGGAGGATGGGGCATATAGATGGGTCATTAGGCTGCAGATGTTTGGATGCTGGAGTTTGAGACCTATGATGGTGGTGGTTGGGCGGGATTGGGGTGGCACGGGCAGTGCGCTGTAGATGGATCTACTTTCCTGGAGAGCTCACAGCCTCTCCTGCCCCTTTCTCTGCAGGGCCTATCTTGTCCCTTCCTATACCTTCGGTGAGAATGAACTTCACAATCAGACGACCTTCCCTGAGGGCACGTGGATAAGGTTCTTTCAAAAACACTTCCAGAACATAGGCAAAAGAATCCTGGGAATAAATTTCTGTACTTTCCATGGCCGAGGCCTCACCCGTGGATCCTGGGGCTTCCTGCCTTTCAACCGGCCCGTTACCACTGTTGGTGAGCTTTCCAGTATCCCCAGACCATATCTGTTCATGATCTTAGTGTCTCCCCAACCCAAGGCATCAGACAACCAGGTCACAGCTGGGATGGGTCATGGGAATCTTAGTGTGGCTGACATCAGGATGTGGTAGGAAACTAAATAAATAGCTGTGGCCATTCATCGATGGGAAAAATTTTTATAGCTGCCGCAAGAGCTGCCCTAAGCTTGTGGGCACTCTTTTGAGCATGTATAGGATCCAAGAATGCAAGCCAGAGTGGGACTAAAACAAGAAGGTGTTTAAAAACAATAAAGAAGGGGGAGGAAACCCAGAACACTGAGTGTCAGTATGTGGCCTCCAGGGGGAATGGATAGTTGGAATTGGTTAAAGTCATATACTGAAACTTGATGTTTGCCTCTTGTCTTTTTCCATAGTTGGTGAACCCCTGCCTATCCCCAGGATTAACAGACCCAACAAGGAGACGGTAGACAAGTACCACAAGCTCTACATCAGTGCTCTGCACAAGCTGTTTGACCAACACAAAGTTGAATATGGCTTCCCTGAAACCCAGGAGCTGACAATCATTTAACTGCAGTCGAGGTCCCTGTTAGCAAATTCCCAAAGTCTTAGGGGAACCCAAGTAGAACCATAGGGGAAGAAGAATTTAGGGAAATGAGAGGAGTTTAACGATGGGAGAGGAGCCCAACCAAGCCAGACACTACCCAATGAATCGAGGCAGGGCAACTACAGCCCCTTCCCAAGTGCCCAGGGAAAGTATGGGGAACAGAATCAAAGGGACAGAGGAGGATTGGGGAGGTCTAGTTAACAGAGGAAGCTGATCTATCACCCCTGCTTATTTTAAGCAGTCTGGGGAGTACTTGGACTCACTGCAGTCAACCATCAGGTGTCAGGATGAAAGCCATTGCTCTCCTGTACCCTGAACTTTGGTGCTCCCACCAGAGTCGAAGTTGAGACTTGGAAGCTTAGCTAAGAGGAAAGATGGTTTGTTTCCTTCTTATCTGGGGGCTGCCGCAAGATAAACCAAGCACCCATTCCATGGTTTCCTGATCCTGCACCCAGGACTCCCTCAGTTATGACAGAGTGCTAGTCTGGCTATACTGTAAAAATAAAGTTCTGATTTTATAGGACAAGACAATGACTTCTTAATTACTGTGTGATTCACTACCAGGCTTTCCTCAGAGCTAAGAGTCTCCCCTGTGGTCTTCAGAGAAATATTTTCCTCCATCTTGTTTTCCCGCCATCCTGGGCCTGGAACCATAGCTGCTTCACGGTGTAGGAAGCAGGAGGCAGAACCACTGGAGCTGGCACGGGTACCCACTGCGTAGCCCACATCTCCTGAGCCCATGTAACCATATTACATCAAAAGAGAGGGAGCGATAAGATCAAGTATCAGCTATAAATTTGCTTGGCACAAACTATTTAGTATGTCCCAGGATCCACACAATAGCTTTCACAACCTTGGTCTCTTAATGCAACACCAGTCCTGTGAGATTAAGATTGCCTTCATATCCAGTGCTCAGTAACTAAAGCTTCTAGAGGTTAAGTGACACCCAAAGCCACATCACCCCAGCTAGAATTAGCATTGCAACCCAGGCCTTACTAATTCCAAACCAAACTTCTGCCCAGTGCATCACTACACGTCCCATTCCCCATTTTCTGGAACCTGCTTCTCGGCCTTGTTTCCCTAAATGAAGTCCATGGCACTCCACCCAAATTAGCTCCCAAGTATGGGCACAAATGATCTGAATTCTGCTCAGAATGGTCCCAGGCTAGACCTCAGAGAAAAGAACTGAGGAGTTTTAAAAACTTTTTTGTGTCAGACTCAACAATACACACTTGTAGTCAAATGATTTTTCATTGAGGATACCAAGACCATTCATTGGGAGAAGGAATTGAATTTTTAACAAATGAAGCTAGGGCAGCTGGATAGTTACATGGAAATGAATAAAGGTAGAACCTTACTTTACACCATTAAGAAAAATTCCCCTAAAATGATTCAAAGGCCTAAGATGAAAGTTAAAGTGAACAAACTCTCAGAGGAAAATAAAAGTGTAAAAGGTCATGATGTTGATTTAGGCAATGTTTACTTGGTTATGCCACCAAGACTGTAAGCAACAAATGAAAAGTAGATAAGTTAAACTCCACAGAAATTAAACACTTTCTTTCTTCAAAGGACACTATTAAGAAAGTGAAAAGACAGTCCATGGAAAGGGAGAAAATATTTGCAAATTATATATCTGATAACAGCCTAAGAGCCAGAATATTAATAAGTCACAGGACCCTGCACCAAGAAGACAATCTAATTTTTCAAATGGGCAAAAAATTTGTCTAGATACTTCTCCAAAGAAGATATTCAAATGCAAAGGTGCTCCAAATCATTCATCATAATGCAATGCAAATCAAAACTGCCAGGAGGGACCAGCGTTGTGGTGTTGTGAATAAAGACACCTCCTGCAACTCTGACATCACATACAGACACCAGTTCAAATCCCAGCTACTCTATTTCCAATTCAGCTCCCTGCTAATATGCCTGGGAAAGCAGCAGAGGATGGTCCAAGTGTTTGGACCATTGTACCCACATGAGAGATCCCCAGGAAGCTCCAGGCTCCTGGTTTTGGCCTGGCCTAATCCCAGCCATTGCGGCCATTTGGGGAGCAAACCAGTCATGGATGAAAGATATTCTCTCTCTTTCCTCCCACCCCCCTTCGTTTCTCTCTGTAATTCTGAATTTTAAACAACAACAACAACAACAACAAAAACTCACCATGATGTCATTTCACACTCCTTAGAAGAGCAATAATGAAATAATCAGACAATAACAACTACTAGTTAATATGTGGAAGTACTTGAACCTTCAGGTGTTGCTGGTGGAAGTCTAAAATGGTGCAGCCAGCTACTTGAAAAACATAAACACAGAGTTACCAGAGGACTCAGCAATCCCGCTCCTAGATACACACTCCAAAATAGCAAACATAGCCATACAGAAACTTGTAACCTCTATGACCAGCACTATGCAGAGCCATCCTATCTCACAGAGGAACTTCCTCAGATTACCCATATGGAGAACCCCCTATTTTGGGTCCTGTTCTCCAACAATCACAGATCTACTCCCCATCTAGGCAGCATTGCCTTATCAAGGATGTTAGCCAGACAGAATCACGCAGTATGTAAGCTTTTGAACTGGCTTTTTGACCAAGCGTAAAGCTGCTAAGTTTTATGGTGGGACCAGTGCTGTGGTGCAGAAAGTAGAGCCACTACCTGGGGCACCGGCATCCTGCATGGGTGAAGATTTGAGTTCTGGCTACTCCATTTCTGATCCAGTACTCTGCTACTATGCCTAGCAGGACAGTGGAAGATGCCCCAAATGCTTGAGCCCTGCACCCATGTAAGAGACCTGAAAAGCACCTGGTCAGTTATGCCCATGTGGGAAGATTCAGCAGATAGAAGATCTCTCTCTCCCTCTCTCTGCCTTTCAAATAAATAAATAGGTAAATAAATAAATCTTTTTTTTTAATTGAAAAAGACCTAGGTTGGTATGTGTCCACAGTGTCTACTTCACTCTTTGTACACTGAAAGACATCTATATTGTTTCCACATTTGAAAAAAAAAAAAACTTTGTTAGTTTTGATGAAATGTAATTTCACTTTTTTAAGGAGTTGTGTAAGTTCACTAGTATTGCTACGTAACAAATTATGACTGCTCAGTGGCATATAACACTAATGTATTGGCTACAGTTCTGGATTCAGAGCATTAAAAAGAGTGCCACTGGGTGAAAATCAGGGTGTTGCTAAGAGTTCATTAAGAGTTCAGTCCTTGTGAAGGCTCCTGGGTTAGAATCCATTCCCTTGCCTTTTCCTGCTTCTAGAATCTGCCCAATTTGCTTTCCTTATGGCCCTCTTCCAGCAATGGCCTCACTCTGACCTTGGCCTCTATTGTCACATCTCCTTGTCACTCTTTGATCTTGCTGCCTTCCTCCTCTTTGTGATTACACTGGGCCCACGTAAGAGCTTCAGGATAATATCCACATCCCAAGGTCTTTACCTTAATCACATTTGCCAGGTCCCGTTAGGTAACGTGCAGCCTCTCAAGTTCTGTGGATTAGAGCAGGGCCATATTGGGTGGCAGGGACAGGGGGGCATTTATTAAGCCTATGACTAAATCTTGTTTCTTTTTTTTTTTTTAAGATGAATTGATAAATTTATTCAAATGGTAGAGTGATACAGAAAAAGGGACACACGAACACACAAACATACACACACAGAGAGACAGAGAGAGAGAGATCTTCTGTTCTCTGATTTACTTCCCAAATGCCTGTAAATTCAGATCTCCCATGAGAGTATCAGAGACCCTAATATTTAGGCCATCATCTGCTGTCTCCCAGATACAGTAACAGAGAGCTGAATCAGAAGCATTCTAGCCAGATTTGAGCCAGGCACTCTGGGATGGGATGTAGATAATCCAAGCATCTTAACCCACTGTGCCACAAGAGCTTTCTTTTGATGTCACAAGTGAACTCCTCACAAAACTAACTTTTCTCCCATGTTATTTTTTCCTATAATGCTTTCAGTTTTACATTGTTCATTTTAAGCCCACGATCCATTTCAAACTACTGTTTTTCTAAGTGTTTTCTATACACTTCTATAATTTCAAATAGTTTTGAAAGTATTTGAGAGGCAGAGAGAGACAGAAATAAAGAAAATGAGAGTTCTAGTCTCCTGGTTCATTCCCCAAAATGTTTTTAAAAGGTCAGGCCTGGGCCAGGCCAAACCAAAAACCAAACTCAATCCAGGTCTCCCTAATAAGAAAATCTCACTGCCTTACAGGGTCTATAGGGGCAGGCAAGTAGAATCAGAAATGGAGCCAGAACTCAAATCCAGGTACTTTGATACGGGACTCAGGTATCACCAATGACCTCTTCACCACAAGACCAAACACCCACCTCAGTAAATTTGTGGTATGTTCAAAGTGCCATCTTAGAGCAAATGAAACCACTGAATATGCTCAGGAGAAGGCCATCAAAGTATTTCATCTCTTTCAAGTATTTTCGTTCATGTTAGGATCTGATCCCAAACAGATAATAAGTACATAAGCCAGAAGAGGAAACTATAGAGTAAAAATATAACTTATAAACAAATATATAATTCACTTAAATAAAGTAATAATTAACTGAATTCAGAATTCCCTTATCACAATGCTCTGCCTCCAAGAAGGGCTTCTCCCAGAAACACAAATTCAGTTAAGTGTTAGGAAGCCTATTCCTATGATATAACAGCGGATCAGACTTAAAATCTTGGATGATCATTTTAGTATGTGCAAAAAAGCATAAGATAAACTTTAAGTTCATTTCCAATTAAATGCTCTTAAAATTTATTTTATTTATTTTATTTATTTATTGAATACAGCTAATTATTTTCAAATTTTAGGCCAAAATTGTAACATGAAACATAAATGAAGGGAATAAAATATGGGAAAGAAGGCAAAAGATAATGGCTCAAGTGCTTGGGCCCCTGCTACCCACATGGGAGACTCAGATGGAGTTCCAGGCTCCTGGCTTCAGCCTGGACCAGTCCTGTATATTGATAGACCTCTGTGGAATGAATCAACAAATGGAAGACTGATTCTGTCTCTCCCTGTTCCCTCTCTTTCTCTCCCCCCTCCCTCTCTCTTACTCCCTGTCTCCCTCCTTCCTTCCCTTCCTCTGTAACTCTACCTTTCAAATAAATTAATAAAATAATAAAATAATTTTTATTAACATTTTTAAAAATATATGGCCCTTCTCTGCATTTATTGTCTAGCCTATTTTGATACTTTCACACCATAAGAAGAATTTTTAAGGAAAAACTATGGTGTATCATCATATTGCACTAATAGAATGTGAATTTACTTCACAATAGTTTAAAGCCTGAATTTGTCCAAGAACCAATAGGCTGTAAGTTATTTACAAATAATATAGCTGTTAACTCAGGAGATTAAACTGATAAATACTTAGAATTGAAATAGGAAAGCTCGGGCAAGGGCTAAATACAAGATAATACAAAAATCTTGCATGTCAGTGAGAGCTAATTAGAATATTTAATAGGGAAAATATACAAAACTCTATTGGGATATGTAAAGGGTATGTGAGTAAATAGCAAGCTATACTACACTCTTGGATGAGAAAACTCAATGCTATGGAGAGGTTTCTAGATTAAATTGAATGTTTAATGCACTTCCAATTAAAATCCTGTTAAAGTTTTGTTTAGAACTTGAAATAGTTATGTAAAATTCATCTGAAAGGATAAGCAGTCAAAAATGAAATGTAGTTAGGAGGAACTAGTTTAGCTAGATATTAACAGCCATGATAAATATACATACATTAGTACAGAATGGTGAATGGGACTGTATAAAAATAGATGTATATGTCAAACAGAGCACAAAGTTCAGAACTAGATTAGATGACTGATGACGGATAGATAATGGGAGATGTTTAATGCTAGACTGACAAATGATGACGGAGAAATGATATAGACAATGACAGATTGATAGGTAATTGATTGTAGATAGATGATTGATGATAAATAGATTGACAAGTGAGTGATATTTTATTAAATATATGCATGATGATAGATGATAGTTAGATGACTGATAGACCCATACTCCCTACGACCCTAAGGGCCAAGACTGTCCCCAGGGAACTCACCCTTTTGACACCTCCACAGCATAAACCACTTCTGTCCCAAAGCAAAATGACAAAGAAGAACAATAGACTTGTGAGGGCGTAATGCCTGGTTCCAGAAACCTGGCGAAGCTTCTCCTCAGTCACTAGCTTTTCTGTTTCCCCACTAAGTAGCTCAGGGATGGCCTAGGACAGGGAACGGGCGAGTCAGGAAATAGAGCAGTCATGCTGATAGCTGGGGAGGACTCCACCCCATTCACAAACCCCACCACCTGAAAGTGAGCCAGGTAAGATTATCTAAAAGCATCTGTGCAAACAAATCCTCCCTGAAGACAAGCAGAGCCAGGGAGATGCCTCCCTCTTTATCTCCAGCATCATTCACACCATATGACATATAGAGGTCATTGCAGCACATGGTGTCCCTGCAGGATTAGCAGCTCATTGGCTGTGCCAGCCTGTCATGTCACTAGGGTCTCTAAGCGATCACTACATTCTTCTTCCCATATTTAAACTGTGCTTATGGAATTTCTACCATGTGGCAGGCGAAGTACCTGGTGCTGGGATTGCAGCACTGAATAAAACAAAGACTCTGCCCTTGTCGAATTTGTGTGCTAGTTGGGGAAGTTAGACAAGCAAGCAGCACTCGCTGGTAATATTAAGGACCATGAAGGCAAATTAAGCCAGTGAGGGATCAGCTTGGGGTAGAGAGTGCTATTTCAGTTGAGTAGTGAGGCCCTGTGTGCTCTCTTCAACAGAAATCTGAATGAAGTGAAGGAATCTTACCAAGCTATCATGACAAGACAGGCCAAGCAGAGGAGCTAGCAACAAAAATCTTGAGGTAAGCATTGTGGTGCAGTAGGTTAAGCATTCAGTATCGTGGCAGATTGGAATTTGAGCTGTTCCACTTCCAATACAGCTCCCTATAATGATCCTGGAAAAGCAATGGAAGATGGACCAAGTGCTTGGGCACCTGCATCCACACTGGAGACCTGGATGGGGTTCCTAGCCTCTGGCTTTGGCATGGCTCAGCCCCACGCAGTCATTTGGAGAGTAAACCAATGGATGGGAGATCAGTCTCTCTCTCTCTCTCTATTTCCGTGTGTGTGTGTGTTTTTTTCCTGTCCCCTTCAAATAAATAAATCATTTTACAAAAAGAACAAAATCTGGCTATTTGAGATAGCATAGATGAAAGTGGAGGGCATCATGGAATGTGAAATAAGTCAGGAACAGACAAAGAAATGCTACATGTTCTTACATGTTGAAGTTCAAAATTTATCTCATAAAAGTAGAGTGGAACAGTGTTACCAGCACCTGGAAAGAGTGTGTTGCGGGAGGGGCAGAGAGTACAGCTGCATTGGAGGAATAGCTTCTAATATTCTATAGCATAACAGGATAGTAATGGCAATAATTCACGGTATATTCTAAAATAGCTAATAAAGATTATATTGCTTTGGGGCTATCCAGTGTGTTGTCTCAGCAGGCTAATGCTCCACCTGCCAGCACTGGCATCTCATATGAGCTCCAGTTCATGTCCTTACTGCTCCACTTCCCATCCAGCTCCCTTTTTATGGCCTGGGAAAGCAGTGGAGGACGGCTCAAACCTTTGGGCCCCTGTACTCATATGGGTGATCCAGAAAAAGTTTCAGGCTCCTGACCATCCTAGCTCTGGCTGTTGTGGTCATTTGGGGAATGAACCAGCAGATTGAAAACCTTTCTATTTCTCCTTCTCTCTTTGTGAGATCTGCCTTTCAAATTAGAAACAAAAAGATCACCTTTTTACAAAAAGTTATTTGCCCAGTGCGGTAAACTAGTGGCTAAAGTCCTTACCTTGCATGCACCAGGATCCCATATGGGCACCTGTTCTAGTCTCAGTGGCCTGGGAAAGCAGTCGAGGATGATACAAAGCCTTGGGATCCTGCACCCACATGGGAGACCTGGAAGAAGCTCCTGGCTCCTGGGTTCAGATCAGCTCAGCTCTGGCCATTACAACCACTTGGGGAGTGAATCAGCAGACAGAAGATCTTCCTCTCTGTCTCTCCTCCTCTCTGTATATCTGACTTTCCAACAAAAATAAATAAATCTTTTTTAAAAAAATACGTTATTTGAAAAGCAGGGTGGCAAGAGTAAAAGTGAGGCTGAAAAAAATGTCTATCTACCCGTTCACTCCCCAAATGGCCACAATGGCCAGGGTTGATAAAGGCCAAAGCCATTAACCCAGAAATTTATCCTAGTCAGCCACGTGGTTGGTAGGGCCTCTAGCATTAACAAAGAGCGGGATCAGGAAACAACTGAAACTCATATCAGTGCTCCAATATGGGCTGCCCCCTTCAAGGAAGCAGCTTAACTTACTGCACCACAGTGCTGGCTGCTGGAATTGATTCTGAGAGTTCCCAACATGAAAAAAACGATCCATGTTTAAGGTGAGGTGCATGGAAATTATCCTGAGAAATTATTACACATTATATACATATATGGAAATATCATACTGTATCCCATACACAGTTATTAAATATTTTATTATATATTTTAAATGACAATCTCAGTAAACAGAAATAGTCATTGTCACATGTAACAAATTAACAAAATTCCTGTGTATCATCTAGTGTTCAGTCCACAGCCAAGTTCCCCTTATTGTTTGTAAAATGTCTACAGTGCTCACTTCAACCTAGAAACATTTGCAAAATGTCTTCCCTCCTTCACTTGTTCCATACCACTGACTTCTTAAAGATACTAGATTACCGCCCAGTTAATTTTTTTAATCACACATCATGGATATGTCTGTTTGTCTCCATATGATCTCTTTTAACTTATTCCTCTATTCCTCCTATTTCCCATAAACTGGAAGTTAACCCAGTTCAACTTCAGAGGCAAAAGTACTTTATCGGCACGTATAGGCGGGTTTCTCACAGATGATTTAAAGGGCAAATGGTGGCAGCCTGAGTTGTTCATGGTAATAATCAGCATCAACCTTTTACCTCATGAGTTTAGCAGCCAGATCATTGTCTGACATTGTTATTTCACCAGAGGTTGCACAATGTTTTCCTATTGCTATCATTCCCGCTATACTTACTAGCTTATATTATATAGTATATTTAGGGAAAAAAATCTCACTTTCAAACCCATCCCTTCTAACTTATTCCTTCCATCTCCCTACAAGGGAATATTTTTCTAAATTAGGACTTTTTAATGTTTCTTGAGTTCTTTTTGCAATGAGATGTATTGTGTTTAGGAGAGGTCACCAGCGAATACATGGAAAATATATATTATGAAAATACTATGCACGAATTTCAAAAAGGTTTTGCACCAAAGTACAATTTTCTTTAATTCCATCCCTCCATAAACATTGTGAAGTACCCTAATATATGTGGGTATGTTAATATATTTCAAAAGATTTATTTATTTTATTTTTATGTGAAAAAAAGAATCTTCCATTGGCTGGTTCACTCCTCAAATGGGAGGCAAGGCTGGTCCAGGCCAAAGCCAGAAGGCTGGAACTCCATTTGGGTCTTTCACATGGCTACAGAGCCCAGGCATTCAGGGCATCCTCTGCTGCTTTCCCAGGTATGCCAGCAAGGAGCTGAATGGAAAACAGAGCAGCCAGGTCTTAAATTGGCAATTGTATGTGATGCCAATGTCACAGGTGGTAGCTTAACCTGCTGCATCATCATGCCAGCTCCACATATTTGTGTGTGTGTGTGTGTGCACGTGCATTTGTATCTCCTCTCCTCTTCTAGCATAGAAGGCAGCATTATTGAATATGCTGTCCTTTATCTTGCTTTTTTTCCCACTTAAATATATCCTGGAAATCGCCCAACATCAGTATCCTATCTGTCAGTGTCCACATCTTCCCTATCATTATCATTGGAGTTTCATTAAAAAAAAATGGCAAAATCTAACATGGATTTAGAAATCT
>NW_024466767.1:0-4618 GCF_017591425.1 Ochotona curzoniae
TACCCTGTTTAATTTCCTTTTTTTACTGACTAGAGTTGCTGTCATACAAGAATCTATTTACACTGATTAGTGATATTGAACAGTGAAGAAGACCAGAAAATTATCTGATATTTGGCATCACCACTTTGAACAATATCACCTTAGCTGGCATAAACTACACAATCAGGTAAGGCTGATTATCTCTTCATTTTCAGCTTAAACATTAACTGTAAAAGTTCTTGATAGGATTAAAATTTGACCTTTTTTTGAAAACTGACCAAGAAAACATACTGAGTATATCGATTATGTAGGCAATCGTTAGTAACTGTTAAAGTGGCAGAACACTGCCCTTTTGTCCAATCAGTAGAGATATAATGTGTGCAGGGATGATCTGAGGCAGACTTTCTACTGAAGGGAGTGTGGGCTTGGAGCCATTTTCTGGAAAGCAATTCTGCATCTGTAGCATGTACTTTTTATTTGATTTTCTAAGTACAGTGTTATTTTCTAAGGTTGAGAAACCAATTATCTTGTGGTTCTTATATCAAGACTTTCTTTTAATATAATCATAAAGGAAGCTGCGTTTATTACATAAGATCAAAATGTAACATTCACTATGTAAAATCAAATTTAACATATGATAACTGTTTCCTAAGAAATACACTGGCTCCCTTCACTTTCTCCTTGATGAATTTTTAAATCAGTGAGGTTACAGATCAAGCCCTGCATATTTATGATTGGGTCCAGAGTAGCTGCACCAGGATTCTAGCTCATCAGGGTGCACTGGATTCTGAGGCAAGCTCACTGCGAAACGTGGACTACTGTCTAAGTGAAAACTCAGAGACATAAACTAAAATAACAGAGACACTGATTAGGAGTCAAGGGCCTCAGTATTTGAAGTAAGACACTGTGCAGCCTTCAAGATTTCAGATCTTTGGACATGGATTATTCGGGTTAAAAACTATTTCAAAATTGTAATATACCATATATATTTTTTTGGAAAATCCCTATTTCCATAATCCAAGATGCAGAAAATAAATAAAACTTTGATTCTAAAGAAGGGTGGAGATTATAACAGGTGTGAGCATATGTGAATCTCAGGAGGTGGTATATGGTAACATGTTTATCAAAACAGAGAAGATGATTTCAACAAAACAGACGAAAGAGGTGGAGATGCTGTGCCCACAGGCTATGGTGAAGGGATTCAGAGAAATGCAGAACATTCTGACAAGAGCTTATGAGTATTATTTATACCGAATCTCCTTATTTCTCTTTGTTATTCTCAGTTGAAAGAAATAAGGAGGAAAATCAGAATCAAAAGGAGTTTATATGTACCTCTTCACTTCATTTGTATTCTTTGAAGGAATAAAGATTTAAAAATATAATTTAAATAGTAAAAACCACATCTACAATTAGGTTGAGATTAAAAGATCTTATCTGCTAAAAAAAAAATCTACTGAAAAATCTAGATGTGAAGTTGCACATGAGGACACATGAGGGCGCCCTAACCAACAAGTACAGTGACTAGCTTTGATAGGCATTTAAAGTTACCTAAAATATGATGGCTTAGCACTAAATATACTAAAACAGAAATAACTGATGCACTTTGGCAATGACCCTGGGTCTATCTTTGGTTGCTGTCTTTTCTTTATGTTCAATTCAGGACCCTGCCTGAGTTTTCATTCATATGGAATTGAGTATTTTGAAATATGCAAAGAGACCCTTTTTAATATAGGTTTTTTAATATAGATTATTGGGAAGTGCTCCCACCTCGTCATGAATTGACATCATCCTAAAACTACTTATGTTGAATTAATGTGCTTATTAAAAAGTAGAGTTCTCTTTCTATTATTGTAGCTACAGAATATTTTTATAATATTTTCCCTGGGTTTATTTTTAGGTCTATGCAAATAGGGGTTTTTTTTTTTAGGAAAAAAATCATCATCATTTACACATTGTTATACAAGCTAAGAACTATAAATTCCTCTAGGACAAAATGATAAATTTCAAGTACTTAACTATTTGCACCAAATTTTATTTTTTAGACAAATGCATTATCAGTTTCAATAATCAACCATTTGCTTTTACTTCAAACAATCGTGACCAGCAAAGGTAAGAAGACATCTATAACTTTCCCTTTTCACCCAACACATTTTTTCAATGAATTCTTCCCTCATCTGATGCTTCTTGTCTATTTTTTTCACTTTCAGTGCCAATCATGATTTTAGTAAATGTTTGCAATTTTGTTCTAGCTCCTGTGACATAATTCAAGAAGATCTGACATAAATGAGTTACAATTCAACATGTATTCAACCATCTACGATCTCCTCTGTGGCTTTACCAATCATTTACACCTTCCTTTGTATTGTTGGTCTCTTTGGAAACTCACTCTCTCAATGGGTGTTTTTAACAAAAATAGGTAAGAAAACCTCAACACATATCTACCTGGCACATCTTGTGACTGCAAATTTACTTGTGTGCGGTGCTATGCCATTCATGGGCATCTATTTCCTGAAAGGTTTCCAATGGGAATATCAATCTGCACAATGCAGAGTGGTCAATTTTCTGGGAACTTTGTCTATGCATGTAAGTATGTTTGTCAGCCTCTTAATTTTAAGTTGGATTGCCATAAGTCGCTATGCTACCTTAATGAAAAAGGATTCCATGCAGGAGACCACTTCGTGCTATGAGAAAATATTTTATGGCCATTTACTGAAAAAATTTCGTCAGCCCACCTTTGCTAGAAAACTATGTGTTTACATATGGGGACTTGTACTGGGCATAATTATTCCAGTTACTATATACTACTCAGTCGTAGAGGCAACGGAAGGAGAAGAAAAACTGTGCTATAACCAGCGGATGGAAGTAGGAGCCATGACCTCTCAGACCGCAGGCCTTATTGGGAGCACATTTATTGCATTTTCATTTTTAGTAGTGGTAACATCATACTACTCTTTTGTCAGCCATCTGAGAAAAATTAGGACTTGTACATCCATTACGGAGAAAGATGTGACTTACAGTTCTGTGAAAAGACATCTTTTGGTCATCCAGATTCTACTAATAGTTTGCTTCCTTCCATATACCATTTTTAAACCCATTTTTTATGTGATACACAAAAGGGAGGACTGTCAGCAACTGAATTACTTAATAGAAACAAAAAACGTTCTTACTTGTCTTGCTTCAGCCAGAAGTAGCACAGATCCCATTATATTTCTTTTACTAGATAAAACATTCAAGAAGACACTATATGATCTCTTTACAAAATCTAACTCACCACATATACAATCATATAGCTAACTTACAAATGGGAAACACCACACATTACAAAGGTGTTCATGTGACTCTATTAGGGAGACTGTAACTGTAGGATTAACAAGCAGGTTGTTGCTTGGCTGACAACAGACACCAAGAAATATTTTTGGTTTTTAAAAACAAATCAAATAAATATATTCATAAAGCCCATTTTACAGTTTTTCTTATACTTGGAAGTAGAGATGGCAGAGACTTTAAGATCAAGCTTATGGAAAGGAGGCAACTGCATGTGAAACCAACAGATCATTTTCTCAACTGTGGATGCTTCTGACAGCGCACAGTATTTCACAAC
The DNA here is from genome assembly GCF_017591425.1 of Ochotona curzoniae. Classification (NCBI taxonomy): domain Eukaryota; kingdom Metazoa; phylum Chordata; class Mammalia; order Lagomorpha; family Ochotonidae; genus Ochotona; species Ochotona curzoniae. The sequence goes on from NW_024466767.1 coordinate 3,581, forward strand.
TGCAGGATAAAGAAGCAAATGGTTTATGACTTATCTGCTTCCTAATAGTTAAAATACATGAGTCTGTTGATGGCTAGTGTTTGCTTTCTTGTGAACTTAACAAAACTTTGTAAACAATTTGTCCCGACTTAAGTCCTATTCTAAATGCACAAATAGTAAATTCAATGTAAAAATCCAAAGTTTTATAAACCTTATTTATTTGATATTATCTGGTTCATGCTACTGGGAGAAGTAATAGTCGTTGACTCTAATATCTATTAAGCAGATATAACATACATATTTTTAAAATATTTAAATTAGCCATTGTCAAAATAAAAAGTTGTCATTGTATGCCCATCTTTATCATATTTTGTGTACTTTCCTCTGTATTCAATATTAATAATGCTGTTGTTAATGGCTAATGGTACTTGGCATGTAGATATGTTAATTTTTGTGCCACGAATGAACAAATGATAAAGCAATGTAACAGTACTGTAGTTAAGATACTGGTATTTGAACTCAGACTCCTGGGGATCAGTCCTGGCTCCACCTCTTACGTGTAGGCAAATCATTTCTCCTTTTAAAGTGTTGACTTCTTCATTTGTAGAACAGAAAATTCTGCTTCACTCATAGGTACCATTCTTAAATCAGATGATGCTACTACTCCGAGTAGCTATCACTTAGTGAATGCATGTGCCAGGCACTCCGCTTGTATGCTCTATTACTATAACCCTCACGACCCTAAAGGATGCCAATTTTAGTTAGGAGTGTTGCCCAAATGTTCCCCAATTCTTAAGTAGATATTTAAAGAATAAGACTTTTCTTAATGTTTCTTTCTTCAATGTTATCTTGTCAGTAAGACAACTGAAGGTGAATATATTCTGTGTTATACATATTATAATAAAAAATGTAAACAACGAATGTGTGCTCTATCTCCCCAGAGATTATAGGCAACTCTGAACTATACTAATTCTATATTTCTATTCCTGTGTGATACCTGCAATCTTACCTCAGACTGGAAATAAACAAGAACAGCTGAATAAAATCAACCATTAAGTG